>NC_084548.2:19110000-19117500 GCF_033978685.3 Nerophis lumbriciformis
TTTTCCATTCTATAATATATTATAAAAATAGTTGACGATTAATTTAGTCATCGATTCGTTGGATCTATGCTATGCGCATGCGCAGAGGCAAATATTTATTTATTTATTCTTTTAATTTAAAACATTTTATGTATTTATAAACCTTTATTTATAAACTGCAACATGTACAAACAGCTAAGAAACAATAATCAAAATAAGTATTGTGCCAGTATGCTGTTTTTTTATAAATAAAATACTGGAAAGGATAGAAATGTAGTTTGTCTCTTTTATCCGATTATTAATCGATTAATCAAAGTAATAATCGACAGATTAATCGATTATCAAATTAATCGTTAGTTGCAGCCCTAATATATACATATATATATATATATATATATATATATATATATATACATATATACATACATACATACATACATACATTATATATATATATATATATATATATATATATATATATATATATATATATATATATATTATATATATATATATAAAATCGTTTATTACCCTACAAAAAGCCTTGCGAATTCCCTCAGAAAAATAAATGTCTGTCGAGGAGAGCATACATGAGGTAAAAAAGGACAAGAGAGGATCTGGCATGGCTCTAGCAAAGACATAAAAATATTTTCGCTTGTATTTAATGTCTTCCATAATTCATTGCTAGCAAAAGCTAATCAATAGGACCTTAATGAAAACTTGAGCTATATTTTATTTTGCCGCTGAGAAGTCCCGGATCAGCATTTGTTGCCTTGTTATGTGCCGCTTTTCACCCTTGGGCTGTTTGACAGATGTGCATCACATTTATGTGTAACGTAAATATTTGTACAACTTCTTGGTCAAGACATTGCAGGGATGGAAAAATATTTTGAGAAGTATCAGTTAATGTTAGAGAAAACAGAGATTATTTTTTTTGCATGTAATCTTACTAGGTTGCGGCTAAATATTTAAAGTCTATAAATATTGACTAAAATAATTGATGGTTTCCTCCAGAATCATATGTATACATTTCAAGGTCTACAGGATCACATGTTGGCTTTGTGGGTGCATGTTTACATAAATGAACTGTTATTTACCAACAAAGCACCACAAAAACAGTAGTAAGCAAAATTAAACTTATTTTTCAGGTTCCACGTAGGGATGTGTCGATCGATCGGCCACCAATCAGTATTGGCTGATTTTCGTGAAAAAGTATGTGATAATGTATTTATTTTTAGTTCCCTGGCTGACAAGCGGCTGGCAGCTAATTTAATATCTCCATACACAGTGTGGAGCCACTCCCCAGGCTAATAATAATAACTTCCATTACAGCAAATAAGTATCATCACTGGATGACGAGGCTAAACATGTTACACACCGAGAGTAAGCCAGGAGCAGGCATGCTAATAGCTAAGCTAACGGCTAAATTAGTTTGAAACACCAAGAAATAAGTGCTTAGTAAACTCTAGGTAAGCAGGTTCAAACATGAAATTTGCAATTAGTTTGTTAAGAGTTTAGAGAGAGGATAATATAACAACGTTTGGTGTCTTCACCATGAATTAATTAATGTGGACCCCGACTTAAACAAGTTGAAAAACTTATTGGGGTGTTACCATTTAGTGGTCAATTGTACGGAATATGTACTGTACTGTACAATCTACTAATAAAAGTTTCAATCAATCAATCAATCAATCAGTCTCAGCAGTGTCAGTACGCAACACGTAAGAGAAGGGCGAATCATCCATAAATTGGCAGCGTCGATGCTAAGGTTAGTATCAGTATAGGATACTTGTGTTACGGCTCAGGCTCCTGCCAACGCCGCTCATCCGTCTGTGCGCACCTCGGGACACGCCCACGGGTGCGCACAGCCAGGGACGCGCCGCGCCCGTCCCCGCCATGCAGCAGCCACCAGCTGCAATCAATCACCGGCAATCATTACACCTGAAACTGATGAGGGCGAGCTGGTTAAAAGACCAGTGGACCCTAGGATCGGCGCGGGAACTTAGCTTTCTCATGGTGTACATACCCTCCGTCGCCTGCGTCTCAATTTCCCCTGGATCTCCCTCTGGACTCCGACTGCTTCCTTCGTTCCTCGACCTCTTGCTCGCCCCTGGATTCTGACGCCTCGCTCTCGCCCCGGATCATCTGCCTGCCCCCTGGACTTCCGCGTATCTCGTTCAACACGTTGGTAACACTCACTTCAGTTAAATTCTACACATAGTCTTACACCATTCCCTTTTGTATTCTAGTTCACACTCCATTTCCTTAGTTTAGTAATATTGTTGATTATTATTTATATATATATATGTTGACTATATATATATAATAAATAATTGTATATACCGCCCCCTGGTGTCTGTTTGCCGTTACCTCCTCTCAGTAAACACAACAGTAAGTTCCCGCCAAAATTATTAAAGGACCTGACGGCACAGTTCCTTAGCCCCGCCCCCAGTGACTTTAGTTCCGCCCCCTGTGAATTTTTTTTTGCCTCTTGCCCCATTCACCATGTCTTTTTCTTTTTTTCGCTTCAAACCAGAGGATTTGTCTTGTCCTGCCGAGCAGTCTTGGAAAGGCATGTTCAGTAGCGAGATAAGCAAGTAGGAATTTTCTCGTCGCCTGGACACCCTCCTCCCACCCTTAGAGACTCAGTCTACTGGAAGCGTCTGGAATCCGCCTTTGGAGGGGGGGAATGGTACCGACAGCCGTGCTGGTGAGGTAGCACAGCTGCGGCCAGCAAGACCGCTACCATCTATCTTTCAGTTTGCCTGGCCGCACCCACCAACCACGCTACCAGCACTTGTCCCCGAGCTAGCGTCCGAGCTAGCACCTGTCCCTCGGCTAGCGTCCGAGCTAGCACCTGTCCCTCGGCTAGCGTCCGAGCTAGCACCTGTCCCTCGGCTAGCGTCCGAGCTAGCACCTGTCCCTCGGCTAGCGTCCGAGCTAGCACCTGTCTCTCGGCTAGCGTCCGAGCTAGCACCTGTCCCTCGGCTAGCGTCCGAGCTAGCACCTGTCCCTCGGCTAGCGTCCGAGCTAGCACCTGTCCCTCGGCTAGCGTCCGAGCTAGCACCTGTCCCTCGGCTAGCGTTTGAGCTAGCACCTGTCCCTCGGCTAGGGTCCGAGCTAGCACCTGTCCCTCGGCTAGCGTCCGAGCTAGCACCTGTCCCTCGGCTAGCGTCCGAGCTAGCACCTGTCCCTCGGCTAGCGTCCGAGCTAGCACCTGTCCCTCGGCTAGCGTCCGAGCTAGCACCAGCCCCTCGGCTAGCGTCCGAGCTAGCACCAGCCCCTCGGCTAGCGTCCGAGCTAGCACCAGCCCCTCGGCTAGCGTCCGAGCTAGCACCAGCCCCTCGGCTAGCCTCCGAACTAGCACCAGCCCCTCGGCTAGCCTCCGAGCTAGCACCAACCCCTCGGCTAGTCTCCGAGCTAGCACCAGTCCCCAGGCTGGCCCCCACGTCTCCACCAGCTCCCAGGCTGGCCCCCACGTCTCCACCAGCTCCCAGGCTGGCCCCCACGTCTCCACCAGCTCCCAGGCTGGCCTCGACCTCAGCACCTCGGCCTGCTCCGCCGACTCCAGCACCTCGGCCTGCTCCGCCGACTTCAGCACCTCGGCCTGCTCCGCCGACTCCAGCACCTCGGCCTGCTCCGCCGACTCCAGCACCTCGGCCTGCTCCGCCGACTCCAGCACCTCGGCCTGCTCCGCCGACTTCAGCACCTCGGCCAGCTCCTCAGCTGCCCTCCTCATCTCCGGCTTTGACGTCCGCTGCTTCCACGCCTTTGACGTCTGCCGCTTCCACGGCGCCGATGACGTCTGCCGCTTCCACGCCGCCGATGACGTCTGCCGCTTCCACGCCTGCCTCGCCGATGACGTCTTCCTCCACGCCTGCCTCGCCGATGACGTCTTCCTCCACGCCTGCCTCGCCGATGACGTCTTCCTCCACGCCGCTGCCGATGTCATATCCTCGTTTCCGGCGAGACGCACCATGGCGCCAATCACGTCCGCCTTCCCGACGGCCAAGATGGTGGCCGTCCCTTGGTCGCCCGCCTCGCCGGCTTCAGCGGCGTTCTTCTCGCCGCCGCCATCAGACTCGTCCTCGGTGGATTCGGGGACACTGGGGCCGGCGACCCACCACCAGTTCTCCCCTCCACCCTCCCTTGTTTCGTGAGTATGTTGGACATCTGGAATCTGTCCATAAGGAGGGGGGTACTGTTACGGCTCAGGCTCCTGCCAACGCCGCTCATCCGTCTGTGCGCACCTCGGGACACGCCCACGGGTGCGCACATCCAGGGACGCGCCGCGCGCGTCCCCGCCCTGCAGCAGCCACCAGCTGCAATCAATCACCGGCAATCATTACACCTGAAACTGATGAGGGCGAGCTGGTTAAAAGACCAGTGGACCCTAGGATCGGCGCGGGAACTTAGCTTTCTCATGGTGTACATACCCTCCGTCGCCTGCGTCTCAATTTCCCCTGGATCACCCTCTGGACTCCGACTGCTTCCTTCGTTCCTCGACCTCTTGCTCGCCCCTGGATTCCGACGCCTCGCTCTCGCCCCGGATCATCTGCCTGCCCCCTGGACTTCCGCGTATCTCGTTCAACACTTTGGTAACACTCACTTCAGTTAAATTCTACACATAGTCTTACACCATTCCCTTTTGTATTCTAGTTCACACTCCATTTCCTTAGTTTAGTAATATTGTTGATTATTATTTATATATATATATGTTGACTATATATATATATAATAAATAATTGTATATACCGCCCCCTGGTGTCTGTTTGCCGTTACCTCCTCTCAGTAAACACAACAACTTGTGTAATTAGGTCAATATTTCTATTTTCTCAAATTGTTGTCGTTAATGTTTTCAATTCAGGGAGTAATTCACTGTACACAGGAGAACTTTGAGGGCAAATGATTTAAAAGAGTAGTAGATTGGAGTGTTTGTTTAGTTATTGTGTGCTATTGACTTAATTTTTTTAATGAAACAATTGTATTAAATTAACTAAAAGAAGGAATTTGTTTAAATTACGGCTGTCAAACTTAATGAGGTAATTTATGTGATTAACCAGAAAATATTATCGCATTAATCATAAACACACTTAAATTGATTATGCAATTTACTTTGACCGAACAAGCTCTTTTACCTCAAACGCTATATGGTTAATAGTCAGGTCAATGCATAGTGAGGAGACTCTGACTGCTCTGCTCGCTGGAAAACTTCACTTGAAAATATGTTCTCAAAGAACTTTAGATAAAACTGTTACCACATTTTGAGCAAATAAATGTCATGAATTCAAGTAAAACGTTTAAAAAACCTTCCTGAATGACATTCTGACAATATAATCCCATTTGCTTACAAATATCGGGGTCTTTTCTTAAACTATTTTTGTTTATGCAAGCGACTAATCACATGCGATTAATCGGGATTAATCCAAATCCTAGAAAGGGTTATTACTATTAAGGGGATTATTCTTAATAAAAAATAATCATAATTTGACAGCCCTGGTTTGAGTATTATGTTGATATTGTAACACTGTGAATAGCACTCACTATAAATAAATTGAAAAAGCTACAGTTAATACATAAGGTAAATGGTAAATGGGTTATACTTGTATAGCGCTTTTCTACCTTCAAGGTACTCAAAGCGCTTTGACACTATTTCCACATTCACATACACATTCACACACTGATGGCGGGAGCTGCCATGCAAGGCCCTAACCACGACCCATCAGGAGCAAGGGTGAAGTGTCTTGCTCAAAGACACAACGGACGTGATGAGGTTGATAGAAGGTGGGGATTGAACCAGGAACCCTCAGGTTGCTGGCACGGCCACTCTCCCAACTGTGCCACGCTGTCCCCGCCGTATATGGTAGGTATTGGTATCCGCCAATCTCACTCATGGATGACCAGTATCAGAAATGGCTCTCTTGCAGCGGCCATGTGGAAAATATGTCCACATATTTAAAGTTCCACACACTCCATGTAAATTAAAATAAAAAATTTAGACAAACCAACCCACGAGAACAGAGCTGGAAAAAAAACTAACAAATTAATGAGCTGTTCAGAAAGGTGTGTCCTTCAAATGTGACAAGGAGGAAGCAATAGGGGGAATGCTTTTTCCACCTTTGACGATAATTCGTTAGTGATGGTAACCAAGAGATAAAAAGACAGTCACATGAGGCAGTTACATGTTCCATTTCTATTGTATTGCGAAACTGACAAACAACAAACCTTGATGTGTACGAGCGCCACCCTTACACAAACATTCTAACAAATAAAGGTTTCTAATAATAAATGTCTGGCACTGCCCCAGATACTATTTGAGGGAACTTGTTAATTCCAGATGTGTGTCCTCAAATATAATTTTTTTTTTTTAAATAAAATAGGGATAAACAATCATCTACATCAGTGATCCTCAACAGGCGGACCGCGGTCCATGTCCGGACCCAGCGACGTGTCCGTCTGGACCCAGCACGAATTATAGTAAAAAAAAAAATTAAAAAAATGTTTTTATTTATTTATTTTTATTTTTTTATTATAATTAAAATTATTATAAAAAAATATAATAATTGTATTCATCTGTGAGTTATCGCTAGCGCAAGTCAACGTTCTTCGTTGTTTTTAGTCAAATATCTCCACGTTTCGTTTACACTTCTCGTGTCTCACTCACTCCGTCCCTCTCTCTCTCTCTCTCTCTCTCTCTCTCAGAGAGAGAGAGAGAGAGAGAGAGCGAGAGAACGCCACTCTGATTGGCTAATTCCGGGGTATGGGTTGTCATCTCGATCACAACGACGCGCTGATAGGCTGTTACCACCTGGGTCATACACATGTGCAGTGCACAGTGCATGGAACCTTTGTCTCGTATCGCTACTTCGCTAACTGTTCACTCGTCAGTCACTGAATGTGAATCAAATCACAATGGCATGCTCCAAGTTGGCTCAGGCTGGTAAAAGAAAGGTGGACAGGGAAAACCGACGTTTCAAGGAAGAATGGACAGAGCAATATGTTTTCATCCTACCTACTGCAAGTACCAGACCAATGTGTCTAATATGCAACAGTACTGTTGCTCTGGTGAAAAGTGAAAATCTGAAACGTCACTATCTGAAAGAGCACCGCGAATTTGAAGAGACATTTCCTCATGATTCAGAGCTAAGAAAAAAAGAAATCACGAGGCTGAAAAAGTCATATGAAACATCAAGCAAGATTTTTGTTAAATCTATGACACGTACAACAACAAATAGCAACAGAGCAGTAACGTGCGGTGAGGTTGATGGCTGGTGATGCACTGACTTCATCACAGTCAGATTTACAAACATATGAACCCTAAAGAGTATCTTATTCAGCATTTGATTGGCAGCAGTTAACGGGTTATGTTTAAAAGCTCATACCAGCATTCTTCCCTGCTTGGCACTCAGCATCAAGGCTTGGAATTGGGGGTTAAATCACCAAAAATGATTCCCGGGCGCAGCGCCACTGCTGCCCACTGCTCCCCTCACCTCCCAGGGGTTGATCAAGGGATGGGTCAAA
>NC_084548.2:19780000-19807500 GCF_033978685.3 Nerophis lumbriciformis
AAGAAAAAATATATGTACTGCATGTAATTGCATATTTGTTAAACTTTGATATTATCTAATAATGCAACCAATATTATATTATCAAACATTTCAAACATTTTTGTTAATATAAAAATAAATACTTAAATATCTGTTTGACAAGTTATCCATCAAATTGTGCACTGTAAAAAATAACAACCAATTTAACGTTGTAAAAACCATTTTGGCGGCCGAGCTGCTTGTTTTTTGTTTTTTACAGTGTACGTAAACAAAAAACATTTTTTTTTGTGTAAAATATCATGAGGCGACTCTTTATACATTTACATTTATAAATTATTCAGTTACAAGTGGCCCTCTGAGGGCAGCCATAACTGCAATGTGGCCCTCAATGAAAACGAGTTTGACACCTCTGTGACATTGCACATAACTGTGTTGCGTTCAAGGAATCTTGATAAAAGTTCAAAACGGAGGCCTCACTAGTTTTGAAAGACAGGGACAACTTATGACCCGGTCGATGCACTAATAATTAGAATTATAATGAGGATATGTTATTATAATAATTGATAATCCTACATGAATCCTACATGCTTTCTGTCTTGCCTCTGGTGAGGGCGGTCGCATTTTTCTCCGCTCCCTCCTTTCCCAGCTTGCTCTCTTCGTTTTTGTCTTGTCTGAACTTTTTTGAAGCCTCTTTCTTTGCGCTGTCCTCAAATTTAAACATCAGACATGGATATGATCAGCTGGACTCTTGACGCAATTGACAAAGTCTTTTCGACGAGGAAAAGAGGTTCGGGGGAGCCTGGCTGCCCTGATAGAACCATTGCTGCGGGGTACGTGAGAGATTCCTGGGATAAATGAAGAATCATGTGCCTCTCAGTCCTTTCCATCGAGGACGTGGAAGACATCTACCTATTTGTAACTGTGATCACGGGGCACCTGCTGATTGGGCTGGGCATTGCTCTGGTGTATCGTCAAATTCGTAAGACGATGGCAGCCACTCAAGGAGCCCAAAGGCTGTTCATCGCAATGGAAGGTTTGGGCAGGGCTGTGGAAACACAGACTGCGGCGATTTCTGAACTGAATCGCAAGATGGATCACATCATGGAGAAGCTTGCTGAAAAGGAACATTTAATTGAATTTGAGAGAAGCCAGCATGGACATATAGAACAGACAAGTAATTTTTTTGTCTGCTCGCGGAAAACAAACATCCTAATCTACGATTTGACTCCCTCGAATGGCCTTGACGCAAGACCAGGCTGTTCTGAAAAACACCCCCGAGGACACCTCAATGATGGACGCTTTTGACCTCCCTCCCTCCTCAACGACACCTGGAGTCGAACTTTTGCAGATCGGCCTCAGTCTATAAAATACATTACATCATCACACCCAAGACAATTGGGCACACCCCCCCCTCCCCAACCCCACGCCTTCACCACCGCTTCTTTCCCCTCGGGGTGATGGTCGGACGGCAGTGCTTCATAGCAGCGGTCGCCTTCCAGGGCCCCAACTCCCCGCCCCTCTGTTGCGAGGGCCCCCTTAGGAGCCCAGTCTAGATTGTATTTTTTTACTCATCTTTTTCCCCAGCGTTGTACCTTTTTCCCATCTTTTACGGGGCGCCTTAAAATGGCAACCCATCAGCGTTCCTGTTCTGTAACCCTGTACACTGTTTCAATGTCAATCAATCAATGTTTATTTATACAGCCCTAAATCACAAGTGTCTCAAAGGGCTTTGTTTTGTTTAATCTTGAACGGGTTTGTGCTGAAAACTAAGTTTTGTTGTACTTGTGCAATGACAATAAAGACCTATCTGAATCTGAATCTGAATCTACCTGAAACAGTTAATCAGAAATTTTTTTTCCACATAAAATCTTGGAGACGTTACAAGCTGCATACAAAAACGTTAATAAGGTTTTGACATGTCAGAAAAAGCTATATTTTAACAACATTACAGTTGCTCCTCGCCACATTACGCTTCAAAATTGCAGCTTCACCACATCACAGATTTTTTGGGGATATCATATTTTTTAAGCATATTATAAATTTTTTGGTCCGGAATTAAGTATTATCAAGCGTAAAATAGCTAAATAAAATTAAAATAACAATACTGCAGCAGTATTGGTCACTAGATTATATCAAACCATGCGCTATTTAGTATTATGGCCACTGATTGGCTCAGCCTCAGGCAGCATTACTGTGTTGGATTACCACAGTGTAAAGGTGACTAAAGGGTGACTAAGGCACTCTCATTATGTTGAAAAATATATTTAGAAGGTAGTAAACAGCTTTTTTAATGTTCTAGCTAAGAAAATATTTGATTTATGATTAATGATTCCAACTTTGCGGAAATTCATTTATCACAGTCTTGTCTGGAACCGTCTCATCACATAGCATCAATTTAATCTAACTATTGTATCAATTTATTTTTAAAATGATGACTTTTTGAAATAAAGGGAATTTGTATTTGTTGAATGGGCTGGGAAAATTACAATTCACAACATTGACATCCATCCATCCATTTCCTACCGCTTATTCCCTTTGGGGTCGCGGGGGGCGCTGGAGCCTATCTCAGCTACAATCGTGCGGAAGGCGGGGTACACCCTGGACAAGTCGCCACCTCATCGTAGGGCCAACACAGATAGACAGACAACATTCACACTCACATTCACACACTAGGGCCAATTTAGTGTTGCCAATCAACTTATCCCCAGGTGCATGTCTTTGGAGGTGGGAGGAAGCCGGAGTACCCGGAGGGAACCCACGCAGTCACGGGGAGAACATGCAAACTCCACACAGAAAGATCCCGAGCCCGGGATTGAACCCAAGACTACTCAGGACCTTTGTATTGTGAGGCAGATGCACTAACCCCTCTGCCACCGTGAAGCCCCACAACATTGACATACCTGACAATTTTTGCACCATTCTAAAGAATGCTTGTAACTTAATATTATATTCTGATCAATTATTTAGAACATTGAATACACATGCCATGAGAGTTGTTGCTAGGCAGAATGTGCGGAGTAAATAGTGCCCTAATTAAATTAGTGAAAAAAAACCTAAACAGCATAATATACAATCAGTCAATTTTTACACAATAATTTAGCCATCTCATCAATCATTGCTTTGTATTAAATATAAACCATAGAGGTGACAATAAAATCTACAATATAAACTGATGGGTGTATGAATTGTTTTGGACAAAGAACTTGAAAATATTTCATTTATAATTAATGATTCCAACTTCGCGAAAATTCCTTTATCAGTCTTGTTTGGAACCAATTAACAGCGATAAATGAGGGACGACTGTAAGTCAAGAATTAGTTTTTTGGGTAGTGAGTGTACAAACCCCGTTTCCATATGAGTTGGGAAATTGTGTTGGATGTAAATATAAATAGAATACAATGATTTGCAAATCCTTTTCAACCCATATTCAATTGAATGCACTACAAAGACAACATATTTGATGTTCAAACTCATAAACTTTTTTTTTTTTTGCAAATAATACTTAACTTAGAATTTCATGGCTGCAACACGTGCCAAAGTAGTTGGGAAAGGGCATGTTCACCACTGTGTTACATGGCCTTTCCTTTTAACAACACTCCGTAAACGTTTGGAAACTGAGGAGACACATTTTTTAAGCTTCTCAGGTAGAATTCTTTCCCATTCTTGCTTGATGTACAGCTTAAGTTGTTCAACAGTCCGAGGGTCTCCGTTGTGGTATTTTAGGCTTCATAATGCGCCACACATTTTCAATGGGAGACAGGTCTGGACTACAGGCAGGCCAGTCTAGTACTCGCACTCTTCTACTATGAAGCCACGTTGATGAAACACGTGGCTTGGTATTGTCCTGCTGAAATAAGCAGGGGTGTCCATGGTAACATTGCGTGGATGGCAACATATGATGCTCCAAAACCTGTATGTACCTTTCAGCATTAATGGCGCCTTCACAGATGTGTAAGTTACCCATGTCTTGGGCACTAATACAACCCCATACCATCACAGATGCTGGCTTTTCAACTTTGCGCCTATAACAATCCGGATGGTTCTTTTCCTCTTTGGTCCGGAGGACACGACGTCCACAGTTTCCAAAAACAATTTGAAATGTGGACTCGTCAGACCACAGAACACTTTTCCACTTTGTATCAGTCCATCTTAGATGAGCTCAGACCCAGCGAAGCCGACGGCGTTTCTGGGTGTTGTTGATAAACGGTTTTTGCCTTGCATAGGAGAGTTTTAACTTGCACTTACAAATGTAGCGACCAACTGTAGTTACTGACAGTGGGTTTCTGAAGTGTTCCTGAGCCCATGTGGTGATATCTTTTACACACTGATGTCTCTTGTTGATGCAGTACAGCCTGAGGGATCAAAGGTCACGGGCTTAGCTGCTTACGTGCAGTGATTTCTCCAGATTCTCTGAACCCTTTGATGATATTATGGACCGTAGATGGTGAAATCCCTAAATTCCTTGCAATAGCTGGTTGAGAAAGGTTTTTTTTTAACTGTTCAACAATTTGCTCACGCATTTGTTGACAAAGTGGTGACCCTCGCCCCATCCTTGTTTGTGAATGACTGAGCATTTCATGGAATCTACTTTTATACCCAATCATGGCACACACCTGTTCCCAATTCGCCTGTTCACCTGTGGGATGTTCCAAATAAGTGTTTGATGAGCATTCCTCAACTTTATCAGTATTTATTGCCACCTTTCCCAACTTCTTTGTCACGCGTTGCTGGCATCAAATTCTAAAGTTAATGATTATTTGCAAAAAAAAAAAAAGTTTATCAGTTTGAACATCAAATATGTTGTCTTTGTAGCATATTCAACTGAATATGGGTTGAAAATGATTTGCAAATCATTGTATATATTTACATCTAACACAATTTCCCAACTCATATGGAAATGGGGTTTGTACATAGTGAGTGTATTTATGTGGGGCAGTGATGGGGGCTCTTGGGGAATCTAATAATAATGATAATAATTAAGTAATATTAAAGACCAAAATGGGGCCCCAAACAAATTCCGTCCCCGCGCACACACACACACACACACACACACACACACACACACACACACACACACACACACACACACACCCACACACACACACACACACACACACACTTCATCTCCTGGAAGCCCCCAGTAGGCTCACCGCTTTCTTATTCTTCTTCTTGGTGCCACGGGGCTTCTTGGCCTTGTCGAAGACAGCGTAAAGGGCGAAGCACAGGCGGCTCATGCGCGGCAGGTCCGCCACGTTTATGTCGAACTCCAGCTTTTGGTGCCAGACGGGCTCGGAGGACACCGCCACCTCCGAGCTGGTGACCACCTTGCAGAGCAGCTCGCTGCCGTGGAAGAGGCCGGCCTGCACTACCAGCTGCGGGACACACATGACAAAGGGAGAGTGGAACATTTACAGGCTTGACGAGATGATTAAGAGCTTCCTGTGTCACTCAGGCGATGAGTCAAAGGGTGCACACGTTGCCTTTCCCTTCAGTCTACCAGAAACAATCGTCAAAATCCAATATTCATGTCCTGCCCTTTGCCAAATCAAGATAGCCCACGTCTAAGTAGGCCCCTTTTCTCCCCCGGGGGCGTGTTTTCATGCATCTGCCTGCCAACCACTGACATGACGGATCTCTCATTATGTGACAAATTTGTCATGAGTCATACATACACTGTAGACAGCTTCATTGTGAGTTCACAGCAAATTACTGGCTAATAACTAGGGGTGTCAAAAAAATGTTGATTTTCAAATGAATCGCAATTCTTATTTGTGATGATCCTAAATCAATAGTAACACTTTAGTATGGGGAACATATTCACCATTAATTAGTTGCTAATTAACATGCAAATTAGTAACATATTGGCTCTTAATTAGTCATTATTAAGTACTTATTAATGCCTTATCCTGCATGGCCTTATTATACAACAACTCTAACCCCAACGCAACCCTCTAACTCTAACCCTAACCCTCTAATCCTAACACTAACCCTATCACAAACCCTAACCAAATAACTATAAATTAAGTCGTTGTTACTTAGAATATGTTTCCCATACTAAAGTGTTACCAAAAATCTATAAAAAAATAAAAAAAAATAAAAAAATCGGTCTTGTCCAGCCATTCAAGCAAATCCTATGGTGATGGAGGTGCCAATATCTTCTGTACAGATTGACTTTAGAAAAGAGAAGGGTGGAATACTTCGCTTGCCTTATTTGTTTTCGACTTTATTAAGTGTTTGGGAAGATTTTTTATTCTTTTTAATCAAAACAATTTTATTAAAGTAATTTAAAAATGTATTAGAGCTGTTCAACTACCATATTTCCTGGACTACAGGGCGCACCAGATTATAAAGCGCACTGCCGATGAGCGGGTCTATTTAGGTCTTGTTTCATACAAAAGACACACCGGATTGTAAGGCGCATTAAAGGGGTCAATTATATTATTTTTTTCTAAATTTAAAACACTTCCTTGTGGTCTACATAACATGTAATGGTGGTTCTTAGGTGAACATGTTGCATAGATTATAGGGCTGCGAATCTTTGGGTGTCCCACGATTCGATTCAATATCGATTCTTGGGGTCACGATTCGATTATAAATCAATTTTTTTCGATTCAACGCGATTCTCGATTCAAAAACGATATTTTTCCGATTCAAAAGGATTCTCTATTCATTCAATACATAGGATTTCAGCAGGATCTACCCCAGTCTGCTGACATGCGAGCAGAGTAGTAGATTTTTGTAAAAAGCTTTTATAATTGTAAAGGACAATGTTTTATCAACTGATTGCAATAATGTAAATTTGTTTTAACTATTAAATGAACCAAAAATATGACTTATTTTATCTTTGTGAAAATATTGGACACAGTGTGTTGTCAAGCTTATGAGATGCGATGCAAGTGTAAGCCACTGTGACACTACTGTTCTTTTTTTTAATTTTTATAAATGTCTAATGATAATGTCAATGAGGGATTTTTAATCACTGCTATGTTGAAATTGTAACTAATATTGATACTGTTGTTGATAATTTTCATTTTTGTTTCACTACTTTTGGTTTGTTCTGTGTCGTGTTTGTGTCTCCTCTCAATTGCTCTGTTTATTGCTGTTCTGAGTGTTGCTGGGTCGGGTTTGGTTTTGGATTTGGATTGCATTGTTATGGTATTGCTGTGTATTGTTTTGTTGGATTGATTAATTAAAAAAAATTAAATTAAAAAAATTAAAATAAAAAAAAAAATCGATTTTTGAAAAATGAGAATCGATACTGAATCGTACAACGTGAGAATCAGTCGTGATTTTTTCCCACACCCCTAATAGATTATGTTTTACAGATCATCTTCAAGCCGCTTTCTGACAGTCGCTTCAGGATGCGCCGTTTTTTATTTACGTGGCTCACTTTCGGCAGCGTCTTCTACCCGTCATCTTTGTTGTAGCGGTGTAGCGTGCAAGGACAGGAGTTTTAATGATATTCAGACTTTACTTAAATCAATAACGGAGCAGAATCTCCTCATCCGTGGCTCACTAGTGCAACAACGCTGGAAATGTGTCCCGTGAAAAACCGTCCAACCGGAACTCTCTAGTGACTAAAGTTCCGTGGGTTAATTATGTATATCCATAGTGAGATATACGTTAGAACTTTACGCTACTTTATATTAGAAATGGCAACAGCAGAGGGTGAATGTCACATAACAAGAAGATAGTGAAAAAGAAGAAGTTTATAGACTACGGCATCGGCACGTACTACAGTGGCGGACATGCGCAAATTTTCAGGACTTATGCAGATCTCAAATACACATCAGCAGGTACCAGAAGGTAAGAAAAGTTGGTTTTGCATAATATTGTGAAACAAAACGCCAGATAATATGTCTGCTAATGGTTGCCATTTTGCGGTCCTTATCCACACACCATAGTAATACTTGTATCTCTGACTATGGTAGCTGCAATGGGCTGACAATCCATCAAGCGGTGCGGCTTCAAAGTCATACTAAAACATTTTGACAGATTTTTGAGTGCCGTGTGTAATGTTCTTTAGTTTCAATGGAACATTTAAAGTTTTGGTGTTGTTTACTGGCGTCATATTGCAGTCTACACGTATCTCTTATGTGGGCTTTTCTCAGGAAAACGCAGAAAACAGCCATCTTGGAAGTATGTGAGCATGAATGATTAACGTGGACCCCGACTTAAATAAGTTGAAAAACTTATTCGGGTGTTACCATTTAGTGGTCAATTGTACGGAATATGTACTGTACTGTGCAATCTACTAATAAAAGTTTCAATCAATCAATCAATCAACTTTTCTTATAGCAGCATGATAACATTAGCATGCTAACGTTTTTTTCCTCGCTTTTTAGCTAATTTTGTTTGTTTACACCTAAAAATAGATTTTAATACTTGGGCACCATCTTAGAAGTATTTTAACTTGTCCTATGTCCTCATGCTAATGTTAGCATGCTAACATTTTATGTTAGCTTTTAACTAATTTTGTTGGTTTAAACCAAAAAATTATGAATTGTAATACTTTCCGTAATCTTAGAAGTATGCTAACGTCTCTTATATTGGCATGCTAGTGTTTTTTTTGCTAGCTTTTAGCTAATTTAGTATGTTTGAACCTAAAAATCATACACTTTTATATTTGGCGCCATCTTTGAAGTATGCTAACAGCATTTATGTTAGCATGCTAATGTTAGCATGCTAACATTTTATGCTAGCTTTTTAGCTAACTGTGTATAATACAACAAAAATCCGTTGTTTTTTTTTTTATACCTGTTGTCATCTTGGAGGTATGCTAACGCCTTTTATATTAGCATTCTTACATTAGTATGCTAACAATTTATGCTAGTTTTCTAGGTATTTTTGTATGTTTAAAACTAAAAATCATGGATTTGGATACTTGCCGTCATCTTAAAAGTATGCCCGCTTCGGCTGAATCCGAACCAGAGGTTTAGTGCACAGCTCGCAGGGCTATCGAAATTTTCTAGTTGTAATTGTATTGTTACTTACTGTACTCAGTTGTTATACAGCATATTGCCACCTACTGTACAAGAGTGTGCAACACAGTCTATGGAACCCCTTAAGAGACAAATCAGTTTGAATTTGTTTTGATATTACGTAAGGCTACGATTACAGTATTTTACTGTGAAATAACAGGTAATTGCAGGGAAATAAAAGGGGAATCATAATTTTTACAGTCATTTGTTGTAATGTTACAGTAAGTTTTGATTACAATATTTTACTGTGGAATAACAGTTAATTACTGTAAGATAAAAGGGGAATTGTAATTTGTATCGTAATTTGATTATAACATTTTTCTGTGATTTAACAGTTAATTGTGGTAACATATGAGGTCGTTTATGGTCATGTTACAGTTCATTTTAAATACAGTATTCAACTGGGAATTAACAGTAACTGCTGTGACACATAAGGGTAATGTAATTTTATACGGTGTAATGTTATACTCTATTTTGATTACAGTATTTTACTAAGAAATAAGAGTTAATTGCTGTGAAATATAAGGGGAATCGTAATTTTTACAGTCAGTTGTTGTAATATTACGGTACATTTTGATTCCAGTATTTACTGTGCAAAAATACTGGTAAATGCTGTGAAATCCAGGTTAATTTTTTTTACAGCGTACACAACGTGCTGTAAAATAAGGCAGCAGCTGCACAAAGTGAGCTACACGGTAACGTGTATGATAACACACTACAGTCACATATTAACATTATATCCCTACTTGTGTTAGGACCATACACACAAAAATAAGTCAAGTGCTGGACTGAACTATAAGAAAATGTGCTCCCTAAATGTGTCAACAGTCAAAAAAAACAAAAAACGAAACATGTTTTCTCAGAACCGAGGTCCCAGAATGAGACGTCTAAAAAATACAGATATAGGCCCTGCCCGCTTCCTGTTTTGAAACTTTAACCAACCGCTATGATGAATTATGGGAAGCGTGTGGTCTGAACCGCGTCACTCCCCTCCCCCCAAACGCCCCACCCCCTCTGAAACTCTTGTCATTTAACTGTCTCTTCCTACACGCGTTTGTGTTGCAGAACTACGCACACACACACACACACACACACACACACACACACACACACACACACACACACACACACTCAAACACACACCTTCATGCCTTCGTCTGCATTGACCCGGCTGCCCTGCAGCAGGTGGATGTAGAAGGGCTCATTGATGGACCACAGAGAGGAGGTGTTCTGCTGCAGGAGGAGACAGGAAATGAGTCTGTGGCGCACAATAATAGTGAATCGCAATAGTGAGGGTCAAAATTAAATAAATAAATACATATGTCAATAATTAAATGTGTCAATAGTTAATTATTGCAATTACATATTATTTAATAAATTATTTACCCATTTAATAATTCATTTCATTATTTCATCATTTAATTAATCATTTGATCACTTCATTATTTCATCATTTAATTAATCATTTGATCACTTCATTATTTCATAATTTAGTTATTTTGTTTAATCATTTAATTTTTTTACATTATTTTATAGGTTAATTAATTATTTATTATTTAATTAGTTAATTCACACTTTAATTATTTATTTCATGATTTCATGATTTAATAGATTTATATTTGTCACTCGTTAATCGCTGTCAATTGGTTCCAAACATGACCGCAATAAATGAATTTCGGTGACGAAGGAATCATTTCATTATAAATCAAATATGTTCATAGCTCCAGCATAAAAAACTGTTTACGACCTTCTAAATTTGTATTTTAAATGTATTTTTATTAGAGATGTCCGATAATGGCTTTTTTGCCGATATCCAATATTCCGATATTGTCCAATTCTTAATTACCGATTCCGATATCAACCGATACCGATATATACAGTCGTGGAATTAACACATTATTATGCCTAATTTTGTTGTGATGCCCCGCTGGATGCATTAAACAATGTAACTTTACCATGAATTGATTACCGTAGACCCCAACTTAAACAAGTTGAAAAACTTATTCGAGTGTTACCATTTCGTGGTCAATGGTACGAAATATGTACTGTACTGTGCAATCTACTAATACAAGTTTCAATCAATCAATCAATCAAAAACAAGGTTTTACAAAATAAGAGAACAACTTCAACTCCAGCTATGGAAAAAAGTGCCAACATGGCACTGCAATATTTATTATTGAAGTCACAAAGTGCATTATTTTTTTTAACATGCCTTAAAACAGCATCTTGGAATTTGGGACATGCTCTCCCTGAGATAATCCTAATACCCACTACAACTATGGGAAATACTATACTTTGACTTTCACAAAGTGCATTATTTTTTTATTTTTTTTAAACATGCCTCAAAACAACAGCTACAAAAACAATGAAGGCACACAGCTTCAGTCCAGAGTATACTGGAGCATACTTGCCAACCTTGAGACCTCCGAATTCGGGAGATGGGGGGCGGGGTTAAGGTGTGGGGGTGTATATTGTAGCGTCCCGGAAGAGTTAGTGCTGCAAGGGGGTTCTGGGTATTTGTTCTGTTGTGTTTATGTTGTGTTACGGTGCGGATGTTCTCCCGAAATGTGTTTGTCATTCTTGTTTGGTGTGGGTTCACAGTGTGGTGCATATTTGTAACAGTGTTAATGTTGTTTATACGGCCACCCTCAGTGTGACCTGTATGGCTGTTGATCAAGTATGCCTTGCATTCACTTATGTGTGTGTACAAGCCGCATATACAGTATTACGTGACTGGGCCGGCACGCTGTTTGTATGGAGGAAAAGCGGACATGACGACAGGTTGTAGAGGACGTTAAAGGCAGCGCCTTTAAGGCACGCCCCCAATAATGTTGTCCGGGTGGACATTGGGAGAAATTTGGGAGAATGCTTGCCCCGGGAGATTTTCGGGAGGGGCACTGAAATTCGGGAGTCTCCCAGTAAAATCGGGAGGTTAAAACCGATACCGATAATTTCCGATATTACATTTTAAAGCATTTATCGACATCTCTAATTTTTATTTTATTTATTTCTGTTTTCTTTAATCAATCCAACAAAATAATACACAATAATACCATAATAACACTATTCCAATTCCAAACCAGCAACATTCAGAATAGCAATCAACAGAGCAATTGGGAGGACACACAAACATGACACAAAACAATCCAAAAGTAGTCAAACAATAATGAATAATATCAACAACAGTATCAATATTAATAAGAATTCCAACATAGTAGTGATTAGTAATACCTCATTTTACATTATCATCACAGCCATTTATAAAAAATCAAAATGAACAATAGTGTCACAGTGGCTTACACTTGCATCACATCTCATAAGCTTGACAACACACTGTGTCCAAAATTTTCACAAAGATAAAATAAGTCACATTTTAGGTTAATTTAATAGTTAAAACAAATTTAAATAATGTATCCCATATTCCAATATCCATCCATCCATTTTCTACCGCTTGTCCCTTTTGGGGTGGTGCTGGAGCCTATCTCAGCTGCATTCGGGCGGAAGGCGGGGTACACCCTGGACAAGTCGCCACCTCATCAATATATGGCTCATTATTATCTAAACTAAATGAAGTTTTTTCAACTGATATAATTTCCATAGCTTAGTATACCAGTCAGTATGAGTTGGACTATCAACATCTATCCGTTTTTTTAGTATTACTCTTTTTGTTATGATGCATATTGAAAGAAATGCATTTTTACTCTTTGATGACGCGTTACTAAATTGATGCAGTTCACCAAGAATACAAGTTTGCAGTGTATGTATTTGTAAATGTAAATGTATTTTTTTTTAACAATATTAGAGCCCTCTAGATATGAAATAACACCCTTTAGTGACTTTTACACTCTTTTAATCTAATACAGTAATACTGCTTGAGATTGAGCCAATCAGTGACCACGATACTGAACAGCATGTTCTGATTGGTTTGGGATCCTCTAGCGGCTAATACTACTGGAGTATTGATATTTTTAGTATATTTAGCCATTTTTATGCTTGAAAATGCTTACTTTAGGATTAATAATTTAACAAAAATTAGTGATGGTCAATATGTCGGTCTGTAAGAGTGGAAATAACTCTGACAACTTTACTTTAACTGCTACATGCTCTAGGTCAGCACTTCTTACTTCTACACACTCCGCAAAGGAGATAAAATATCAAATACATAACACATAAAATATCTACCACCGAGTTCCGAAAAAGGATGATTATATCCTTCTCAGCCACCATGTTTGGAAACACTTCCAAAAGTTCTAGGCTTCAGACCAAAGCAATCATTGGATGAAATGTGTGTAGGCCCCGTCCACTGATTTTGATGGGTGAGTTTGACAGATAATCTAAATTAATGAAATAAATAAAAATAAAAAATCGTTAAAATATCAAATAATAATTAAATAATGAAATCAATAATTATATTATGAAATGAATGCATGGATAATTAATTATTGAAATAATTAATTACATGTATAGATAATTAAATGTAATTTTAGATTAAATGAATGAATGACACATTTAATAACACATTTATGTACAACCCCTAAACCAGTGAAGTTGGCACGTTGTGTAAATCGTAAATAAAAACAGAATACAATGATTTGCGAATCCTTTTCAACCTATGTTCAATTGAATAGACTGCAAAGACAAGATATTTAATGTTCGAACTGGAAAACGCTGTTATTTTTAGCAAATATTGGCTCATTTGGAATTTGATGCCTGCAACATGTTTCAAAAAAGCTGGCACAAGTGGCAAAAAAGAATGAGAAAGTTGAGGAATGCTCATCAAACACTTATTTGGAACATCCCACAGGTGAACAGGCTATTTGGTAACAGGTGGGTGCCATGATTGGGTATAAAAGCTCAGTCATTCACAAACAAGGATGGGGCGAGGGTCACCACTTTGTGAACAAATGCGTGAGCAAATTCTCCAACAGTCAACTTCAACCCTAAACTAACACCCTCCCTTCCACATCATACCTCTTCGGATTGTAAATAATCAAATGTAAATAATCAAATGTAGACACTTTTTCTTATACTTTCTGATCTCTCTCTCTGTGTCCACTACTTGCTGTACATATCCTACCAAGTCAGTCCTACACTGTTTCAATGTCCATTTCTCTGATGATGCAATTGTTGATGTTGATTGTTGATGACTGAAGTGTTGATACCAACCAAACCTAACACCCCCCTCCCCCCCCTCCATATCCCACACCCCGGATTGTAAATAATGTAAATAATTCCATGTGTATACTCTGATGATTATCTTGTGTGATGACTGTATTATGATGATAGTATATATCTGATAGTATATATCTGTATCATGAATCAATTTAAGTGGACCCCGACTTAAACAAGTTGAAAAACTTATTTGGGTGTTACCATGTAGTGGTCAATTGTACGGAATATGTACTTCACTGTGCAATCTACTAATAAAAGTTTCAATCAATCAATCAATCAATCAAAACAAAATTTCTCAATGAGCTATTGCAAGTAATTTAGGGATTTCACCATCTACGGTCTGTAATATCATCAAAAGGTTCAGAGAATCTGGAGAAATCACTGCATGTAAGCGATGATATTACGGACCTACGATCCCTCAGGCGGTACTGCATCAAAAACCGACATCCGTGTGTAAAGGATATCACCACATGGGCTCAGGAACACTTCAGAAAACCACTGTCAGTAACTACAGTCCGTCGCTACATCTGTAAGTGCAAGTTAAAACTCTACTATGCAAAGCCAAAGCCGAAGCCATTTATCAACAACACCCAGAAATGCTGCTGGCTTCGCTGGGCCCGAGCTCATCTAAGATGGACTGATGCAAAGTGGAAAAGTGTTCTATGGTCTGGCAAGTCTACATTTCAAATTCTAAGTTCATGATTATTTGCAAAAAAAATAAAAATTGGTTTCTCAGTTCAAACATTAAATATCTTGTCTTTGCAGTCTATTCAATTGAATATAAGTTAAAAAGGATTTGCAAATCATTGTATCCGTTTTTTATGTACGAATTACACAATGTGTAAACAACTTAATTGGTTTTGGGTTTTGTATGTAATTCCAATTATAATTCATTAATAGCACATCTAAGTAAACATTTAGAGATGTATTTATTCATTTATTTTTACCCATTCGATCCTCCATATCTATCTTGCTACTGTGTACTGACAAACTGAAACTATAACAAGTCAGATAGGGTTGGTATCATGATAATTACATAACAAATATAATCCGATACCAGTGCCAAATCGGTGTTTTTGAAACAGTGCCAGTGCCTGAACCACTACTTTGGACAATTGTGTTGAAAAAAACAATGCATTTTTATACGTAATTTTGTGAGATGTAGGTTTAACAGAAGGGTAATTCAAATACAGAGGTACCTCAATTTAGGAGTTACCCAATTTAAGAGTGTTTTGAGATAAGAGCTGTCTCTCAGCTAATTGTTAGGATTTTAGTAGCAAGCAAACCTTTAAGTAGCAAGCATCCCTGCTATTAGTTGGCGTAGCAAATGTCACAGTGAACCCTGTAAGAGCTGATAAAAACATCCGGTCTTACTTGCTAGCAATGGCTAATAGCTAGAGATGGACATTATTTTGTCTTCCAACCTTGGGAAGGAAGTAAGTGAAAGTATAGGGAAATGTTGATTTTAGATAAAAGTGGTTTGAGTTAAGAGCTTTGTCACATAACCAATTAAGCTTGTAAGTTGCAATACTTTTGGGCCATAATACCGTATTTTTCGTACTATAAGTCGCAGTTTTTTTCATAGTTTGGCCGGGGGTGCGACTTATACTCAGGAGCGACTTATGTGTGAAATTATTAACACATTATCGTAAAATATCAAATAATATTATTTAGCTCATTCACGTAAGAGACTAGACGTACAAGATTTCATGGGATTTAGTGATTAGGAGTGACAGATTGTTTGGTAAACGTATAGCATGTTCTATATGTTCTAGTTATTTGAATGACTCTTACCATAATATGTTACGTTAACATACCAGGCACGTTCTCAGTTGGTTATTTATGCCTCATATAATGTACACTTATTCAGCCTGTTGTTCACTATTCTTTATATATTTTAAATTGCCTTTCAAATGTCTATTTTTGGTGTTGGGTTTTATCAAATAAATTTCCCCCAAAAATGCGACTTATATGTTTTTTTCCTTCTTTATTATGCATTTTCGGCCGGCGCGACTTATACTCCGGAGCGACTTATACTCCGGAAAATACGGTAATGTGGATACAATGATAAACTAATACCAATTTGCCGATATGAAATACAATTCACAACAAATAACCATAATACAGCAAAACCAGCAGCAATACAAACACTGAAAATAGACAAAAAAAACAACAATAGAAATGGATAAATAATACACAACACAACAGTGTTACATGTATAAGTCGTAGGCACTATAAAGTTAGTGTAACGACCTGCGTGTGCAGTAATGTTGCTATTCATTAAATCACATGTTCCATAATGCACCTGGCTGTGAGTGCGATTGGTTGATAAAGAGGAAGTGTTGCCAGTCTGGAGAGCGACATGGACACTTGGTGTTTGTAAGGCTCCTTGGTTTCCATATGATTTGGTATTAAACAAAAAACATTGTTAATTATGTCTTGGTTTTTGCACGCAGGCTTTATTTAAAATGCTTTGTGGTGCTTTTTAGACAGATGACAGCCAGGGAATCCTCTAATCCAGGGGTCCCCAAACTTTTTGACCTGGGGGCCGCATTGGGTTAAAAAAAAATTATACAGGCTATATATATATATACATATATATATATATATATATATATACATATATATATATATATATATACATATATATATATATATATATATATATATATATATATATATATATATATATATATATATATATATATATATATATATGTATGTGTGGGAAAAAAAATCACAAGACTATTTCATCTCTACAGGCCTGTTTCAATATATATATATATATATATATATATATATATATATATATATATATATATATAGTATATACCATATTTATATGTATGTATGTATATGTATATATATATATATATATATATATATATATATATATATATATATATGTATACATACATATATACATATTTATATATACGTATGTATGTATATATATACTGTATATATACATACATACATACATACGTATATGAAAATATTTGTATTTATATGTATAAATATAGCCTGGCCCCCCGACCACATATATATATACATATACATATATATATATATATATATATATATATATATATATATATATATATATATATATATATATATGTTTCGCAGGTTTCCCCTGATGAAAAAAATCCCCTGAAGAGCAGGGAAACCTGCGAAAAAGGCTTGTAGAGATTAAATAGTCTCTGTGTTTTTCATATATATATATATATATACATATATATGTGTGTGTGTGTGTGTGCATTACGTAATTCTGTGAATGTTAGGTGAATACGCTGTCAGACAGTCGAGGTTTTTTTTTTTCAAATTGCAAAATAACCTAACATGAGGCCATTACACATTTTACTGTGGAACTGTGGAGTCACGACAGTGTGACGTGTTGTGCTGTCCCCCCTTCAACTGCCAGTGTGTTCAAATTACAGTGAACAATATTGTTGGTCCATAAAACGCATTCCAAATGACTTTGATTAAATTATCTGTTTGAGAGTGTGAGTTTTAAGCAAAATGCTTCCGTAGCTCGTCAGCCTACAGTGCAGTTCAGCAGGCTAGCTTAATAATAGTACCAAGTCAGCATATATCATATAATTTCTTCACTTCCACAGAGTTTGGAGAATATATTCCTACAGGTAGTTATACATATGCTGTTCCATGTTAAGTTGATTTCTTAAAATCTAATTAAAAAGACAGTTTAAAAAGACTGCGATGCTAATTTTTGTTAGCCTGTCAATAGCAAACTCCATTATATCTTAGAATCCAGCTAGCAGGATAAGTGTTAACTTTTTTTGCTTTATGGTTTTAGTTGCTTATTTCAGTTCATACTAGGTTATGTTTACATACTCTTTAAAAAGACGTTTGCAAAAGTTTAAAAAGACTGCAACGCTAATTTCCGTTAGCCTGTCAATGATAAACTCCATTTATGTTAGCATCCAGCTAGCAGGATAAGTGTTAACTCTTTTGCTGTATGATTTCAGTTGCTTATTTCAGTTCATACTAGCCTATATTTATGATTTACTATGATTCTTACATGTTTTTGGTATTTCATGCATTTATCAATATACTTTGTATGTGCTTA
Organism: Nerophis lumbriciformis; assembly: GCF_033978685.3. Classification (NCBI taxonomy): domain Eukaryota; kingdom Metazoa; phylum Chordata; class Actinopteri; order Syngnathiformes; family Syngnathidae; genus Nerophis; species Nerophis lumbriciformis. Next base: position 19,798,223 of record NC_084548.2, read on the forward strand.
ATTATACAGTATTTTAATTTGGAGGGAATTAATAAACGATCTTAACTTGGAAGTCTTTCAATCTCTAAATTAAAGGACTGTTTAGCTTTCTGCCAAACTAAATACCAACATTTAGGGAGGGCAGAATAAATATTAATAAAGGGACATTGTTTGTTTTTCTGTCTCTTTGGAAAATGTTCGGACGTCTCTGGTCTAAATGTTATTTTATATTAAATACAGAGCTGTGTTTTATCAGGGGGTTTGGCGGGGGAGAAGCGAGCTGGCGTAGCGTACAGTGGTGCCTCGATGCAGCAGCATAATCTGGGTTTGATTAGAGAGTCAAAAATACACATTTTTATGGGCGTTATTTGCTACTGGCGGTTTGCTTTGGAATGTAACTGTTGTATATAATGCTGAATACTCAAGTAATTGTAGCTACAGTCAAGATCAGGGTGATGTAAGGATTTTGAAGTCTGTGGAATAAAACCAGCCCTGACAATCATCATCACAGTCAATTATTTACATTGTGACGTGCAGAATATTTCAAGTGTGCCAAAGTCCGCAATGTCCCCAACGGAAAAATTACGACGAAGGCCGGAAGAGAACATGGAGTGTTACGAAAAAAACTTGTACCTTCTTCAGAGGCAGAGGAGGAGGCCTGGACATGGAGCGACTCTTGCACACCTGACTGCACATCCGCCCGTGCTCCTCTTGGTATTTGCTGATGGTGGAGTGGTGCACCATGGTCAGATGGGGGGTTTGGCCATTTCGCAGACAGACGAAGATGTACTGCCATTGTAAAAAAAAAAAAAGACAATTAATTGGTTAATCATCAGCTTTCTTTCCAATAAATACAGTATTTGATTTATATTAAAGAAATTGAAAACAATATGAATTATACACTCATTTCGGTTTCCTTGGGGCATCTATTTTCCCATTCCTGATTGCTCGAAGAAGTAGTAGGTTTAGAAAAAATATAAATTTCCCACTGAAATGTATGAATAACATTAGTAATATATTTTATTTAGGAGCACTTTTAAAAAAAACAAAAAAAAAACAAAGACACTTTAAAATATGGACTGGACTCTCACTATTATGTTAGATCCACTATGGACTGGACTCTCACAATATTATGCTAGATCCACTCAACGTCCATTGCACCGGTCGCCCTGGGGGAGGGGGTCCTCACATATGCGGTCCTCTCCAAGGTTTCTCATTGTCCCATTGGGTTGAGTTTTTCCTTGCCCTGATGTGGGATTTGAACCGAGGATGTCGTTGTGGCTTGTGCAGCCCTTTCAGACACTTGTGATTTAGGGCTATATAAATACACATTGATTGATTGAAAATAAGCAATACAAGTACAATCAAAAGAATACCAAAAAGCAATAGTACAGAACATATTCATAATTCACTTTAAAAAAAAATGAATATAACAAAATATTTATGGTCTTATGGGCCATAAACTGAAAATATATGCATTTTTGGTGTTTAGATAGGAAACTCTTGTTGAAAATGATTTTTAAAATTGGTTTTAAATATAATACAATAAAATAAACAGTAAGTTTTTTTTGTTTTTTTTTAAAGTGCAATGAAAGAACTGCACATTCATAAATATTTCTGTTATTGCAAAATAATCTAAGTAAAATATTAATTTGGAAATTAGTTTGCATCTCTCCCTATGAAAAAACTAGATAATGCACAGAATATCACATCAAATACAACAAATATCCATTTAATGACAATTAATTATTGCTATTTTTCTTACTAATTTATGTTTTTATTTATCCATTAAACTATTATTTATATTTGATTCAACGTTTATATATATTTATATATATATATAGGAAAAAATATGTTCCAACTTGCCAGTGTATGAAAAGTGCTATATATATATATATATAAAGTTTTGATTGATTGATTTATAAATACCATTGCTATATGTAATATATTTCCACATATTACAAACTTGGTCCACCTTTGAATATTTCCTAAATTCCAAAGCTGAAATTCCAGTCATCATCATCTCCGTTTTTACTGTTTATACAGCCCAGTGGGCATGGCTGACATGTGTTGATTTGTCATTGGCTGTCATTGGCTACTCAGGCCACACAACAATGGAGAATAACAAGAATCCAAGCACTTCTAGTTGCAAGACTACCATTATTATGTACAGTAGATGGCATAAGTGGCTGTCATGGTGCAGCCAGGTAGTTTTTCCTCATATAAGTAGAATAAAAGGCCATTGGACAAAACGAAGGGGTATGTTTAAATGTAACAGTCACTTCACGATGAGAGTGCTGGTTAACTGCAGAGGGCTGTTTGTTTGCTGCAGGTTAATGCAGTTCCAATCTTATTAAGGCTCGCATGGAGGTATGGTCGCTTCCTGCTGCTCGACTGATATGAGTCAGCCCTGCAGGTGGTCGTACCAGAGCCACCCAAAACCTTCAGTCACATCAGTCTTGATCTGACGCTCACAAAACAGCACTGAGAGAACAACTGGCAGTGACCTACTAAGTTACTCACTTTGTAAAGCTACAATCAGTAATAGTCAGTATTCAGTTCATTTTACAATTTTATGAGATGTAGTCAACAGCATCAATTAAGCTCTGCTTCTTCCTGCTCCTTCTAGGGTGCATTGAAGATTCAAGATTCAAGATTGTTTATTGTCATATGCACAGTTAAATTGCGCAAGTGTGTGAGCTACAGATGTTAGCAATGAGTAGACGGAAGGTGATATTTCGAGTAAAAGTGAAGACAAGTTGACAAATGCATCTATTTCGTAACAGATTGCATCATGTTGCCAAATAGTTTTGCAAATCAGGATCTTTCGTTTGTGTAGATAGAAGGTCTTTTTAGCGCCTGGGAGACAAAGTGAAACCAGACTTTTGAAAGGTAATGAATGCTGACGTGCCATTCGGAACAAAATGAAACAGAAAGTGTAATTCAAATACCACACCTTAGTGGTGAAAAATGTGGTTATTTTACATGCTCTGAAGAATGGAGGAATTACACGTTGAAGAATTACAGTTAAAATGTACAGGTAGCTAAAAAGTTAAGATTTAAAAAAATATATTTGAGCATAGATGTAACCGCAAATTCTGGGCCCCCATACACAAGACACCTGAAGGCCCCCCGTCCCACTCTAAACCCAGGTCACCATCCCATACACACACACACACTTGGTATGTTTACATGCAATAAAAAACGAACTATTACATGAATGTGGTTTAAACCAGCTTTTTAAAATACATGCAAAGTCCTAAGTTAGGTTTTTGACTTTTAAAGGATTAACATATCTAGAATATAATAATATACATACAGTACAGGCCAAAAGTTAGGACACACCTTCTCATTTCAATGTGTTTTCTTCATTTTCAAGACCATTTGCCTTGTAGATTGTCACTGAAGGCATCAAAACTATGACACCTGTGAGGTAAAAACCATTTCAGGTGACTACCTCTTGAAGCTCATCGAGAGAATGCCAAGAGTGTGCAAAGCAGTAATCAGAGCAAAGGGTGGCTATTTTGAAGAAACTAGAATATAAAACATGTTTTCAGTTATTTCACCTTTTTTTGTTAAGTACATAACTCCACATGTGTTCATTCATAGGTTTGATGCCTTCAGTGACAATCTACAATGTAAACAGTCATGAAAATAAAGAAAACATGAATGAGAAGGTGTGTCTAAACTTTTGGCTTGTAGTGTATATATTTTTTTTCTCTCCAAAAAAATGCCAAATAATTTAATATAAAGAAGCCATAATATACATTTGAATAATCATAAAACCTGTAATTAGTCACTTAAATATGATTATAAATATGTCAAGTTTTCCTTACTTCAGAGTGTAATGTAGATATTAGCTGATACACATAGGAATATCATCACCGGGTAATATGAATCATAATAATACATCATTGTTATTATTATGATTACATTATCTCCTGAAGGGTTAAGTCTCCCCTTGTTTTCAAAACCTAGTGACGCCTCTGTTTGTAACTTTAATCAAGGGTCCTTGAATGCACCACAGTTACTGTATATGCAATGAGATGCAAAAGGGAAACTTGTACATAACTTTGTCCTTTGCTGCCACAGTTCAGTTGGACTAAATACTGTTCTTCGACACAAAAAGCTTTTGCTTTACTTTTCAATTGTAATTAAAAAAGAAAAATCACATAAACCAATTATTTATACATTTTTCAATTTCTCGTCATGAAACAGAGATTCAATACCAAAATATACACTGACAAACTGGACTTGTATCTATTTTCATTAGAGATGTCCGATAATGGCTTTTTTGCCGATATCCGATATTTCGATATTGTCCAACTCTCAATTACCGATTCCGATATCAACCGATACCGATATATACAATCGTGGAATTAACACATTATTATGCCTAATTTGGTTGTGGTGCCCCGCTGGATGCATTAAACAATGTAACAAGGTTTTCCAAAACAAATCAACTCAAGTTATGGAAAAAAATGCCAACATGGCACTGCCATATTTATTATTGAAGTCACAAAGTGCATTATTTTTTTTAACATGCCTCAAAACAGCAGCTTGGAATTTGGGACATGCTCTCCCTGAGAGAGCATGAGGAGGTTGAGGTGGGGGGTAGGGGGGGTTGGGGGTAGCGGGGGTGTATATTGTAGCGTCCCAGAAGAGTTAGTGCTGCAAGGGGTTCTGGGTATTTGTTCTGTTGTTTTATGTTGTGTTACGGTGCAGATGTTCTCCCGAAATGTGTTTGTCATTCGTGTTTGGTGTGGGTTCAGAGTGTGGCGCATATTTGTAACAGTGTTAAAGTTGTTTATACGGCCACCCTCAGTGTGACCTGTATGGCTGTTGACCAAGTATGCATGCATTCACTTGTGAGTGTGTTAAAAGCCGTATACATTATGTGACTGGGCCGGCACGCAAAGGAAGTGCCTTTAAGGTTTATTGGCCCTCTGGACGTCTCCCTACGTCCGTGTACACAGCGACGTATTAAAAAGCAATACATTTTACTTTTTGAAACCGATACCGATAATTTCCGATATTACATTTTAAAGCATTTATCGGCCGATAATATGGGCAGTCCGATATTATCGGACATCCCTAATTTTCATATTGGAATATTTAATATTTAACAAATTTCAGGCTGATGTGTGATATAATTTTGGTACATCATTTGTTCAAACAAATAATAGGAATGCAAATCCCAATTCAGTTCCATTTCGATTCTTGGGATGACAATTCGATTCAAAATTGGTTCCTGATTCAACACTATTCTCGAGTCAAACCGATTCTTGCAATATATCATTTGGTATAAAAACTAAAATAAAACCTTTTTAAAACAGGTTACAAGTTACAAAAGCTCTTGCTGACGTATGATTGTAAGTGTGGATATGTCCTAAGAAACCATCCATCCATCCATTTTCTACCGCTCGTCGCAGGGGTTGCTGGAGCCAATCTCAGCTGCACATGGGCGGAAGGCGGGGTACACCCCGGACAAGTCGCCACCTCATCACAGGGCCAACACAGATAGACAGACAACATTCACACTCACATTCACACACTAGGGCCAATTTAGCGTTGCCAATCAACCTATCCCCAGGTGCATGTGGAAGTGGGAGGAAGCCGGAGTACCCGGAGGGAACCCACGCAGTCACGGGGAGGACATGCAAACTCCACACAGAAAGATCCCGAGCCCGGGATTGAACTCAGGACTACTCAGGACCTTCGTATTGTGAGGCACATGCCCTGCGACACCGTGCTGCATGGCCTAAGAAACTTATTTTTAAAAATCAATTCTTTAAAAAAAATAAAAAAAATTGGGCTGTCAAAGTTAACGCGATATTAGCATGTTGACTATAAGTTCCTTATTTATTTTAATTTTTTAACGCTCATGCATCCTGACTCCCTTTTGACCCTCGCTCCTTTCCGTAGCACGGGAAATGTAATTCCACTCAGTTACTGTTGCGCCATAAGCTTGAAAATAGCAAGCAGAAATGCACAAAGAAAAGGGGACATTATGGAAATGTCAGATCCAAAGCCATGGCAAGTCGGCAAGACTATTTTATCTTCAATTGCCGTGAGGCGAAATAACTGCAGCAAGTACCTGCTGGCGCCTTTGCCACTTGTAGCGAGGAAGGACTTCACGTCTGTGTTTACAATACAGTTTTTGTGCATTAATAACATAACATTTGGATTGTTACTCAAACTGCTTTAGTAATCGAGAATAAAAGCTCAGCAAAAAAAAAAGACAGTAGACAAGAACTCTAGTGTCACTTTTATCTGAGACATTTATTAATAAATGTATAATATTTTCACGTCATAACATCAAGTCTTGATCGTTTAATCATCCTCGAGTGTGGTAAAGCACTGCACACAACTCTAACACCAGAGATGTCCTGGCTGGTCCACGTCACAAAAAGACGGATCACCATGGTAACAACGGCTCCTCTATTCATCCTTCTCCTCACAAGCCAAAAAATGACACATCGTTGCTTTATTTCCCCCCCAATAAACAAAGAATGAACTCACCTTAAACTGGCAGAGAGGTTGCTTCCCGTAGATGAAGTCCCACCTCCCGTTGACCTGCAAGGTGTAGTCCTCAGGTTCCTGTCGCACCGAGCGGAAGACGGTGGCCTTCTTCTTCAGGGCGCTCCTCATCAGAGCCAGGGGCAGGTCCTGAGGCTCCTGCTGCACCATGAAGCTCTCCTGGCATACGTTGGAATTGTTTTTATTCCTCCTTTAAACAAACAAGGTGCTGCTTGTGGTGGGGGAGGGGGATTACCAAATGATACGCTCTTATTGACGATAACAATTAACCAGTGTTAATCCTCTCAAGGTACACCATAATAGAACTTTCGAGTAGTCAGTGTTCAGCTTGCATCTGTATAGATTTACTATCCTCTGAAAGTGAATCAAATCACATCATAGAAGATATCAAAAATAGTCGCTAACTCACGTCAGAAGCCTCGAACTTGACGTTGAGGATGATCTTGGCGTTGTGCGACTTGCCGCACATAGGCAGAGAGCAACATGGCTCCAGGTCGCACGGGAAAGTGTACTGCAGCCACTGTTGCCATGGCGACATCTGACGCATTTGAGCCCTCTCTTCGCAAAAGGCTCGCATTCTAGTCCTGAATTCGTTCACCTCGTGGTTCTTCTGGGCCTCGAACTCGTGGAGACCTAAGAAACAGACAATATCATTTATTTTATAGCAACGGAAACATTTGATTAAAAGTCAGACAGAATTTTATCTATTTTATTTACTATATAGTATTTTTTACAATTCAAATAACATAACATATATGGTATGCTAAACATTTAAACCAGCCATCATAAATGCATATGCCTTACCTATTTTGGGCATCATTTTGGCCAACAGTTATTCTGTTCTATATGACTAATATTGTCTAGATCAGGGGTCGGCAACCTTTACCAGTCAAAGAGCCATTTTGACCAGTTTCACAAATTATAGAAAACAATGGGAGCCGCAAAATTTTTTGGGAATTTTAAATGAATTAACACTGCATATAAAGTTTTTTCTTTGCTTTGTACTATGCATAAACCAGGGATCTCAGATATGCTGCCCACACCTTTATTTGGACCTTGACAGCTGGTGCGGCACACGTGTTAAAATGGATGGCGCTTGATAGCGTCATGCGTGCCGTGATGGTACAGAATATAGCATCCACCACAACCAGCATGTCTGATCAGCCACACTTTGTATGGGGCTTCCGCTTGCTCACGTAGGTGACAGCAAGGCATACTTGGTCAACAACCACACAGTTTACACTGACGGTGGCGGTATAAAAAAAACATTAACACTCTTACTAATAATGCGCCACACTGTGAACCCACACCAAACAAGAATGACAACACATTTTGGGAGAACATCTGCACCGTAACACAACATAAACACAACAGGACAAATACCCAGAATCCCATGCAGCCCTAACTTTTCCGGGATACATTATACACCCCCGCTACCAAACCCCGCCCACCTCAACCGACGCACAGAGAGAGAGAAAGGGGGGGGGGGGGGGTTGATGTGTGAGATAGCAGGGTTGGGGTGGGGGCGGGGTTTGGTGGTAGCAGGGGTGTATAATGTAGCCCGGAAGAGTCAGGGCTGCATGGGATTCTGGGTGTTTGTTCTGTTGTGTTTATGTTGTGTTAAGGTGCAGATGTTCTCCCGAAATGTGTTTGTCATTCTTGTTTGGTTTTGGTTCAAAGTGTGGCGCATTATTAGTAAGAGTGTTAAAGTTGTTTTATATGGTCACCGTCAGTGTAACCTGTGTGCTTGTTGACCAAGTATGCCTTGCTGTCACATACGTGTTCAAGCAGATGATGTATATTGTATAAAAAGTGTTGGGCTGGCACGCTGTTAATACAGGTTGTAGAGGGCGCCAAATGTTGTACCATCATGGCACGCCCTTATTATAGCTGTAAGGGTGAAAATCGGTGAATATTAATCCCGGGGGTTTTCTGCGAGAGGCACTGAAATACGGAAGTCTCACGGGAAAATTGGGGAGTTCAGCAAGTAAGCTGCTGAGCCGCATCAGAGTGATCAAAGAGCCGCATGCGGCTCCGGAGCCGCGGGTTGCCGACCCCTGATCTAGATTAATATTTTGTTTATTTGTTTCAAATCTCTCAATCAATTTAATCTCTAAACAAAATTACCAATGTATTTCTAAAAAATGTTTAACCCTTTTTGATCAATGGGGAACTGCACACACGCGTCTTTTGGTGTTGTTCTCGCCAGTTCCAGGTCCTAAATGGCTGTCTGCGTGTACCAACTTGTCGGATTTACTTCCCAGGTGAGAGGCATGATTTATGATCTACAATAAACTTCCAAGGAGCAAGGAAACGAGGACGCAGAAGATGACGGGATAGGGACACACGGTAGTGATCACGCCGCCGCCATAAATAGTTTGTCTGTGTTAGCGCTTATAAAAACAATATCACTAACACTTGGGTAATATTCAAGTCACGAAATGTAAATGGAGTATTGTTGGCGCTTTTTGAATGGTTATTTATTCGATTTTATGGGCGGAATAGATAGACTTTTATTTACGTTTATTTAATATTTAAAATGCTTTTTTTTTAAATCCATCCGTCATCATGTCTTTCATAATGATGGTGAACGATAGGCAACATTCCAAAAACGTGCAGTTCTCCTTTAAATAATGTCACAGTTTTTAATTAGAATACATTTGCATAACATGAGATATTTTACTCATTTAAACCTGTGACATTATGTGATCAAAAGGCCTTCAAAAGGGCCAAAAGACAAACAAACATTGCAGGATTTA
>NC_084548.2:19812500-19980000 GCF_033978685.3 Nerophis lumbriciformis
CTTTGTCTTTGTGTGTTGTATGTAGACCACATTGCTTAGCAGAGTTCAGTGATGCAAATGCATGTCAAGTTGATCAACAGATTGTATTATTCTCCAGTGCAATAACAGTACTGAAATGAAGGCTAAAAGGGCATTAAAGGGGGCCTTAAAAAAAATAAAAAAAATAAAAATAGAAGTAACTAAATAGTTACTTTTCACAGTAATGCATTACTTTTTGGTGTAAGTAACTGAGTTAGTAACTGAGTTACTTTTGAAATAAAGTAACTAGTAACTGTAACTAGTTACTGGTTTTCAGTAACCAACCCAACACTGTTCGTGAGTAGTGATGGGTACCTTTCACAATGGAATGGATATGGTACCCATTCCGAGTACCTGGGAATCGATACCGGTACTCAACAGTACCAATTTTTTTGGTACTTTTGTGTGTGTTAATAAATGTATAATATTTATTATTATTTAATACTGAGCTGTGCTGTCCAGTTGTTAACAACTTGCTTTCTTATTAAATGTTTTAAGTCTCACTTGCAACTATTATATACAGCAGTAAACTTTGCATGCAGTTGCAATTCCAAGACATTAGGTGGCAGTAGTGTATAGGCTACAATGTGTTGCTTTGGCCACACAGTGGTCTTTGCCATTATGTTGAAAGTGCCAGTCTTGTCTTTTGTTGATCCTACAAAGTGTTTGTACTGTAAGTATTGCACTCACTACACACCAGCTGTTTGATTGCAACGTGCATCTCAGTTGTACTTTTCATTACCACATGTGGATGTGTTGAAGTCGCCGTGTAAAATTGCTAATGTTAATCAGTAGCACGTGTATTGAAAATCCAATGTGAATTTGCAACGAGCGAGGCATTTCGAAAAGTGGAGCCTTACTGTACTTTTGAGCACCTTCTTGCTGTGTTGTTGTAACATTACATAAAGGCGGTGTTTGAGCTGCAATCGGACGTGCAACAAAGGCAACAGTTGATTTCATGTAAATCGCTACCTAGTCGTACCTATAAAAGTCAGTCGCTGTAAGTAGTTAGTAGTAGACAATTTGTGGGGGATCTGGAAATATTTTCATCCATCACGTGGCTAAAATATGAATATTAAAAAATAAAAGCTCTTCAGCCACTACAAGCACAATGATCATACTTGCCAACCTTGAGACCTCCGATTTCGGGAGGTGGGGGTGGGGGGCGTGGTCGGTGGTGGGGCGGGGGGCGTGGTTGGGGGCGTGGTTAAGATATATATATATATATATATATATATATAAGAAATACTTGACTTTCAGTGAATTCTAGCTGTAATGGCAATCTTCACCTTCAAATGTTCCAATTTATTGTCATTACTCAACAGGTTTGAGGGAGTGATCCTACGCAGTAGCAAACATTGCATATGAAGTGAGGTCCAGTCAGAAATCCAGTTTATGTCTATTTATTAATGAACTTGCAGGGTGAATGAAACATACCAGGGATTATTGCAGTGATATTGTGTTATATGTTCTCCTGCCTGTTGCTGTCTGCTGTTGCATTTGCTGTTGCCTGATGTTGTCTGCTGCTGTCTGATGTTGTCTGCTGCTGTCTGATGTTGTCTGCTGCTGACTGATGTTGTCTGCTGCTGACTGATGTTGTCTGCTGCTGGTAAGAACGGTTTGTGCTCCCACACCTGAGTCCTTCCTCGTTTGGCTCACCTGTGCTCCTACATATGCATTCCTCCCTGCCCTGCTCAACCAAAAAGCCCGCCACCTAGTGACAAAAGAAAGTAATGCCAACACAAAAATAAGGATGCCTTAAATGGCTCCTACACTAGCTATATATATATATATATATATATATATATATATATATATATATATATATATATATATATTATTACACACACATACATATATATATATATATATATAAAGAAATACTTGAATTTCAGTGTTCATTTATTTAAACATATACACACACACATAACACTCATCTACTCATTGTTGAGTTAAGGGTTGAATTGGCCATCCTTGTTCTATTCTCTGTCACTATTTCAGAACACACACATTATACAAATATACATTATAAAATCAATAAGAAAACGGGAGCTCTAATTTGGGAGTCTGAATTAGGATCAGAAGTTCCTATATAAACAATGCGCACTCACGTCGCCTTTTTGTATTGATTACTGCAGCTGTGCACTGGATTCATTCACAAATACAAACTACAACTCACAAACACTTTAGAGTTAGGCTCCACCATCAGAATGTGTACTTAAACTTATAAAGATCACATGGATATTATTCAGTGAGTTGATTTACCAAAACTAACCTGTTATACAGGAGGAAAAAGCACACAGGACGTTTCAATTGTTCACAGACTGGTCGCACTCATCAGAATGACAAGACACTTCCGGTCTGCAGGTGATAGCATTCAATTGGGAAGAAACGCCCTATTGCCCCCTACTGACCAATGTGAATACTGATAAATGTGGAATGACAGCTCCAAAAACGAATTCAAACCACAAAATAAAATAAATAAATCAACACAAAAATGTGACACATTATGGGTGGGTCACATATGCATGTACAGTAGATGGCAGTATTGTCCTGTTTAAAAGTGTCACAACATTGCTGTTTACGGCAATGTTGTGAACAGGCTGTCAACACGTCACTCAGGTCCGCATGGAGCTGGAGGGGGCGTGGCCTCCAGCTCCGCCTGAATTTCGGGAGATTTTCGGGAGAAAATTTGTCCCGGGAGGTTTTCGGGAGAGGCGCTGAATTTCGGGAGTCTCCCGGAAAATCCGGAAGGGTTGGCAAGTATGACAATGATAAACATTAAAGACTCTTTGAAAGTAAATATTACTATATTAGTAGTGCGTAATAAACTAAACATTCTACACAAACCTTTTTTTATTTAGAAAAAAAAAAAAATATATATATATATACACGTATAAATGTAATGGTGTGCATGATACAAATCAATTACAATGTCAGGGCAAGCTAAATGTTTAGCGTTTGCTATAAGTAATTCTACACTATTGATTTTTGGTAAGGGGACACTTTCACTGTCTCAGGCACAAAACGGGCAACAGTCTAAGTATAAAAACAGCAGCAAGTGAGGACATTTTAGGTCTTACATGGAAAACATATCTGCTAATACAAATTAATGCGGTAGAAAAGGTGAGAGCAGACTATAGGAGCACATTTGATGTGAAAAGAGTTGAAACACTCGCCTGTCAGTCCGCACGCAGGGCATCTCTCCCCGTCTTGGACGTGTCACGGAGACGATGGAGGCTGGACCGCCATCGTGGACATGATCCAGGTCCGGGGGGTGGTCGATCCAGCTCAGAAGGACCGGGAACACGCCAGGTGTCCGCGCCTGTCAGAGAGAAGTGCGTGTAAGCGTGTGTTTGAGGACTTCCACGCCGACTGAGATGCTGAGCTTCGTGTCGCAGGTGCCCGCAGCTGAGGGACCGTCTGACAAAAACGGAGCTCCCTTTACGCGAAAAGAAACGCCCACATTTCGTTAAAAAAAAAGTGTTGCATTTTAGCAGGCCAGGGCCGCTCCTGGCTACATTGGGGCCCAAAGCAGAATTCGATTTTGAGACCACCCCAAAATCCCCGATTACATTTTTATTTTAACATTCTATGTGAAACAATTTTTTTGTCTCTTTTATTCAAACTTTAATTTAATTTGATTAAAGGGGCTATTTGCAACATTTACACAGATATTTAGAGGGTGCTAAAATGAATTGATTAACATGAATTGATTAACGTGGACCCCGACGTAAGTTGAAAAACTTACTCGGGTGTTACCATTTAGTGGTCAATTGTACAGAATATTTACTGTACTGTGCAATCTAGTAATAAAAGTTTCAATCAATCAATCAATCAATGCTAACTTTCGAACAATATATCCTGCCCTCTTTTATGATGTAACTAAGTACATACATAACACATAGCTTTGGGTGTTGTTTATTGTTAGCTAATAATAGCAATTTGAGTAGTTTGTATTAGCTGTCATTAAATGTATATTCTATTATAACAACATTATTGCAAATTGTTGGACTGCTTTTGTATGTGTGCACACGCTTCCCGAGCGTATGAGTTGATGAGACCGGGTGAGTAACCGACGTAAACACCAATCATTTTATTCGGACCGGTAAAAATTTGTAATAAACAAACTTAGTAATTGTCAAAAAATATATACTGTTTTAACATAAATGTGTTCTGTTAAACCACCAATGGTAACATAAGCTAGCCTATTGCAGTGTTTTTCAACCTTTTTCGAGCCAAGGCACATGTTTTTCATTGGAAAAAATCCCGAGGCACACCACTAGCGGAAAACAAAAAAAAAAATGAAACTCAGCAGCCGATATTGACAGTAAAAAGTAGTTCTCGCAATTGTAACCATAACCAAGCATGCATCACTATAGCTTGTCTCAAAGTAGGTGTACTGTCACGACCTTTCACATCACGCCGTGACTTATTTAGAGTTTTTTGGTGTTTTCCTGTGTGTAGTGTTTCCTATTTTGTTGTTGTCATGTCATGTACGGATGTACTTTGTGGATGCCGTCTGCTGCTCCACATGCTGTAAGTCTTTGCTGTCGTCCAGCATTGTTTTTGTTTACTTTGCAGCCAGTTCAGTTTTAGTTTAGTTTTGCATAGCCATCCCTGAGTTTCAATGCCTTTTCTTAGCGAAACCCGCCTTTTGTTTATTTTTGGTTTAAACATTAGATACCTTTTTACCTGCACACTGCCTCCCGCTGTCGTCTGCATATTGTGATCACGACAAACCATGTTCCCGACATCCACAAAGCAATTAGCTACCTGCTGCCACCTACTGATATGGAAGAGTATTACACGGTTACTCTGCCGCGCTCTAGACAGCACAGACACTCAACGGCACATTATTTGCGGATTATAGTTACTGGTGTGCAAAAAATATTTTTAATCCAATTAGGTGAAATGACATCTACCGTGGCACACCAGACAATATCTCAAGGTACACTAGTTTGCCGTGGCACAGTGGCTGAAAAACACCGATATATTGATATAGAGTTTTTCCTTTGAGGAGTTTGCAAACAGCCCCTTTAATGTTTTGTACTGTAATGAATTAACGGGAAATAAATTGTTCAATGAATAAATATGTATATAAAAATATATACATATATTGAAAAATAAGTTAACTCATGCAATTAATCACAAAAAATATTGCATTAATCCTGCATATTTGCAGATTAATCACAGTTGAATTTATTTTGAAAGCACATTCTTCTTTACCTTTTGGTCATGGTTACCTGAAAGGTGTTTGTTATACGGTCGGTGATCAGGTTGATGCATCAACCAAAAATGAACCTCGACGGGACTTTAGATAAAACTGTTAACAAGTTTTGAGCATTCAGATAAAACATGAACATTTTTACTGTATAGAATAGAATAGTATGACATTCTGACATAAAATTATAATTTGTCCCAATATTTTTTTATTGGTAATTTTTTTAGTTTAAGTAAAACATTTTAAGTTAATTCAAATTATGCAGGCGAGTAATAACCAACAAAAATCACAATCAAAAGTGTAATTAATCTGATTTGTAAAAATCATCACATTTGACTGCACTATTTTTGACATTAAAAACAAAGTTACATTTATGTATGTGTATATTATTTTTTAATTGGATTTGTTTTTAGTTTAGAAACCAAATGATAAATAAATATAAAAAACCCCCACATATATTCAAAGCATGTTCAGTTATATAGGTGCATTAACGGCATGGTGGGACCGGTTCCGGGGGACCTATCGCTGGACGGCCTGCCTGCGTGGGGCCGGGGGTCCTTTGTTCCCTGGGTACCACACCTGACGTTTTAGGTTGGGCTCTCTGGGTGGCGAGGACCGCACTTTGGCTCTCGCACATACTGGGAGACAAATATATAGTACATACAAACATACATACAATTATTCATACATGTGTAAGCGTGTATATACAGTACCTAGGCACATACATACACAAATACAGTTCATACATATACACATACTGCGTACATATCACTTTTTATCAAACATATATCAACGTTGTCCCCTCCAGGGGAAACTGGGTAAAACATGGCACCTAAAAAGCTCAACCTATTTTTACTATAACAATCTACAAGGTTAATACAGTCGGCTTCTCTTTCTTCGCCTCCATTTATCTGCTTTCTTTTGTAATTAAAGTTGTCATTACACTTATGTATTGTTGCATTTGAAACATTTGTATTGTTAATAATCGAGGTAACTATTATTATTCATTATCAAGAGTGTTGTTTCTATTGATATTTTTATTGTTCCATTTGTAGTGCGATAATGTTTATTGTCTATTCTGCGTTATTACCATTTGTTTCACTGCTGTCAGTTTTCGGATCATATTTGCTGTTGTTGTGTCTCTGTCTTATCCCCCTCTGTCGTCTTCTTTTTATACCTTTCGTTCTGGTCCGGTTGCGCCAAACACTAAATAAAGCCATTGAAAAAAAAAGTAAATACAAATAAGGCAACAGGAGAAGTATCCTACACTTATCTTATGTACAGCGGATGTGGGCATCTATATGTTTAAAAAAAAAAAAAAGTTACTCAAGCAGTAAAGTGATGGATGCTAAGTTCTGTTCATCCCTACTCCTTTTCACACATTGCCGATTTATGCATGTGTTAACATGTGATGTACTTCATGTTACTTTTGTTACTAAGCAAGTTTGAATCAACCAAAACATTTGTTGTGATGGACACTATTTGACATTCAAAGGTAATAAAAATAAAAAAAAGGGGGAAGGGACTTTCTCCTTAGTTTCACAACATGACCCAAAATAGACTGCAGTCTTTTTGTAAACTCTTACAATGTGTAGACGGATGTTTGTGGCCAGTTTCCTTGCAGTCATTGAACAAAGTCCACTTCTGTCAAATTCATACGCATGCATGCAGCCCTGGTATAAAACACAAATAAATAAGTTACGAGTACAACATAGCATGTATCGTTTGTGTAAGTATTACAAGTATCAGGCAGATATGTTTTGATGTTGGTGGTGGTGTACGATGGCCGCAAACCAATTTCCTTTGTCTGACTTTTGATGCACGTTGAACAAAAACACAACAAGTGCTTGTGGGGGTACTTTAGACCAGCTGGTAAAAACAGGAAGTGACTGCGCAGAAGAGAAACTTTTGGTCAGAGCTGCAGTAAAAGTATGAACAGTGTTTCACAGCGTTTCCCTTCAACTAAGAGTAGTGAGACAAAAAAATAAATAAACAGAAAACACATTTTCACAAGTCTGACCAATAATGATATTTGTAGTTGGCTGGAACTTCCTATTTTTTCCACTTTTGATGTTAAAAAAAAACTATTCTAGTTAATTGTAATTGTAGAAAATGCAAAGGGCCAATACAAAAAATAGCAGTACCGGTATATGGGTAAAATAAAAGGGAAGGCAGTGTACTCCTCGTGCCACAAGGGGCAACGTTTCTTAGGTTTCTGGAAAGTAAATAATGAGTTAATATTGGTACAAATACAAAAATATATTTTATTATCAAAACAAAAGTGTGGATCCAGGATCAGTTACACAAACTAGAGCACATTTTGCATTGCACACATTGACGAAACATTTTTATAACACAAGCACATGATCCCAGAGCCTTCTTCATTTGAGGAAACAAAATAAGTCTACAAGAAACACAGCACTTCAAAATATGCTTTAAACCAGTGGTCCCCAACATTTTTGTAACTGCGGACCAGTCAACGCTTGAAAATTTGTCCCACGGACCGGGGGGGACGGATGTTTTTTTTTTGTCATAAAAAAATACAATCATGTGTGCTTATGGACTGTATCCCTGCAGACTGTATTGATCTATATTTATATGAAATATAGGAATCAGAAATATTGATAACAGAAAGAAACAACCCTTTTGTGCGAAAAAGTGTAAATGAGTGTAAATGGGGGAGGGAGGTTTTTTGGGTTGGTGCACTAATTGTAAGTGTATCTTGTGTTTTTTATGTTAATTTAATAATAATAAAAATAAAATAAAATAAAATATTTTTATTTTTATTTTTTTAAATTTCTTGTGCGGCCCGGTACCAATCGATCCACGGACCGGGATCGGGCCGCGGCCCGGTGGTTGGGGACCACTAATTTAAACAACAAAATAAATTATTATATTGAACTCACCAATAAAATGTTATTTTCAGAAAAAGTTACCTTACATTTTTCTATATAAATGACATTAAACATAATCAAGTGTTCTCCTGGGAGAAAGAATACACACAATAATTTTATGTGTAGACACCTTTTAAAAGCTGCAACAGTGCTGAATAAGCATTATTTTGCATTCATTTCAGTCTCATTTAAGATAACTTTCAAGTAAAAAAAAACACAATCAAGTGCAAGTGACCATTTCAAAACCAGTATTTGTTCAGGAGTAGTATTTTACTCGCACTCATTTTTTAAAATGACTAAAAAAAAAAACCTCACTAATTGTTCTCATGAAAATGTACATCATGTAAATACACACAAAAGGTTTGTAGACTTGAACTGTTTTGCACCCTTGCATGTTCACTACATAACAGCACAGGCAAAAACCAATAATGCATAAACATCATCAAATATGCAGAACGTCTTTGGCAAACATTTCAAAATATAAATGAGCGGTAACCCAATGGTGACCAATATTGCACACGGTCACTGTAAACTGTACTATTAAGGTTGAGCCAGTCTAAGGAGGTATTATTAATACATTGTTATTGCACACGTAACAAAACCACTGTGTCATGTCAGAAAAAGACTTACCAAAACCTTGCTATGTTTTTAAAAACATGCCTAATGGTGTGGACTATCTGCTGGGAGCCAACGGTAAACAGCAAGAGATTTCTTACCAAGTGGCACCCTGAGAAGAAATCAATCAGTTGATTTGAGTTCATCTTCAGCTGTAAAACATCCAGAGGCCGGCAAACAGCAGATTGGTGCTCAGGCTGGCGAATAAAAGCAGCATCCAAACTTGACCTGTCTTCACGTCTGCGGAAGTCAAAGAGAACACGAGTCATTGTAATCCATCATTATTTCACTCATTTTATTATCTTCTATATCAGGGCTATTTCAACTAAATGATGCAATCTGCTAATTTGCATAACTGACCAGGATACATGCACATGGAATGGTAGTGAACGTTGCAGAAGAGAGACAAATGAAAGCAAAATAAATATTTGTTCAGAACTGCAAATTACATTTTAAGACTGCACATCAAATATCGAACCGATAACTGTTGGGCCGTTATGAGGAGTTATGACATCACACCTTGGGCTGCAACTATTGATTATTTTAGTAATTGAGTAATCTCTCGATTAGTTTGTTTGATTAATGAAGTATTTGAATAAAATACACTTTATACCCTCAATGGGTGTTTCAGGGAAAATAGTTAAAATAAGCATTTCGGCTGGTCATAACCTTCATTTGTTCTGAACATCACCAACATTCTAATTTTACTTTGAACATGTACGAATTGATTAATGTATAATATAAACCTCTCCCCTGTTTGCTGCACCCACACACCACCGCTCTCATGTGTGCTCTATTGCAGTGGCCGTGAGGATACTACCGTATTTTTCGGACTATAAGTCGCAGTTTTTTTCATAGTTTGGCCGGGGGTGTGACTTATTCTCAGGAGCGACTTATGTGTGAAATTATTAACACATTACCGTAAAATATCACAAAATATTATTTAGCTCATTCACGTAAGAGACTAGACGTATAAGATTTCATGGGATTTAGCGATTAGGAGTGACAGATTGTTTGGTAAACGTATAGCATGTTCTATATGTTATAGTTATTTGAATGACTCTTACCATAATATGTTACGTTAACATACCAGGCACGTTCTCAGTTGGTTATTTATGCGTTATATAACGTGCACTTATTCAGCCTGTTGTTCACTATTCTTTATTTATTTTAAATTGCCTTTCAAATGTCTATTCTTGGTGTTGGGTTTTATCAAATAAATTTCCCCCAAAAATGCGACTTATACTCCAGTGCGACTTATATATGTTTTTTCCCTTCTTTATTATGCATTTTCGGCCGGTGCGACTTATACTCCGGAGCAACTTATACTCCGAAAAGTACGGTATGTCCGCCTATTTAAGGTACGGTCTGGATTTCATGAATTTTTCTTAGTTACACTAATTAAACCAGGCCGGGGCAATTATTTTAACTATGGGGGCCAAATTTAGAGAAAAAATGTGTCTGGGGGCTAGTATATCTATTTTTAGGAACAGTAATATAAAAACCTCACAATAATATCTGTTTGAATGCTAAAAACGTTATGACAGACCGCCTTAAAAAACGGAATAGAATTGTAATTTTTTTTACTGAATGAGACACCCAGAATGCACATGAAAATAAAGAATGTGGGATTTACAATATTAACTATGAACGATAAAACACTGAATATTGACAACATATGAACGTCACACCCCCTCTCGATCGACATATTTTACAATCAAGCGAAACGCAACAAAAATGCAACAAACACAGCGAAATATGAACGTGAAGGCTAAAAAAAAAAAACTACTATCTGATACATCTGATATATCACTAAGCTTTAGAACTTTGTTGTAAAAATCTCCTTCCGCGTCTGTCCCTGACACCTGCATTTCAGGCTGGCTGCTCTGGAAACACTCTGTGGAAACGCTCCCCACCCACACTGCTTGGTACCTCGTCTGAGCTGCTGTGACTTAGATTACCATAGTAACTAGTATATCATGCAAAAGCGCAGATTCCAACAACTGAAATACTTTGTATAGTTCATGACTTACGGTCATTTGAAAACATCACTGCACATCATAATGGCAGCTACAGTTTCCATTTTAAAGATCTAAAAAAATTATTTGGGAATGTCCGGCGGGCCAGATTGAAAAGCTTAACGCCATGCGGCCCCGGGCCTCAATTTGCCCAGATCTGAATTAAACCCATAATTGAAGCAAGAGACTATAGATTGAAGCGTATTTCTGTTTAAATTAATGGATAGTTGCAGCCGGTTATCAGATTTTTGATTAATAAATAAATCTGAAAACCCGATACAAAAAAAAAAACGCTCCAGTGAGGCTAGATTACACGTACTGTGCTGTAGGTGGGTAACCGTGGGTGAGGGTGAGCAAATCAAGTGCTCCTTTTACCCCACATGCTTTGCTGTAAGCCTGTCCTTCACTTCCCCTTAGTTCACTGTAAACAAACATGGCGTCGATTGTGTCGGACTTCTTTACGGTTTCAGAGGAAGACATTTTGTGTGCTATTTGCACCAAATGTTATGGAAACGTTCCGCGAGGAGGAAAACAAACATCACGCTTCAACACATCAAACCTTATCAGCCAAATGAACCACTAGTATTCTGGCCTAGGAAAACCGCTAACAAAAAGTGTTTAAAAAGTGCCCAAGGCTTGCCAGACACGACCATGGTTCCATGATGGAAATGATGAATACCAGCCCTTCACCATCGCTTAAAATACTGGCTTTTGTCGGTACACATTGTCAGATCCAACTTTCTTCGAGTCTTTCTTACCTCCAGGTGTGCACAACTCCACTTAAATCTAAATTTACAAAATAATAGATATAAATAAGTTATCGGTATCGGTTTAAAAAAACTCAAAAATGCGGCTAGTCACCTTTTGAAATTGAGTCTCTAGTGGTCTGAAGACTAAATTGGCAACACTGACACCCTCTGCTACATATTCTTATTCTCTGGCAGAAAGGTGTAGTGCGTATGAGATATGTTAAGAAGTGGAATTACGACACATATGCAACCTTTTAAACAGAGTTGTAAAAACAAGCTACATTAACAAACCTGCCAATAGATTTGCTCTGAACAGTTGGGTTATGTGTTTATGAGCCAGGGCGTACAGGTAGCACTAAATCTACTTGTAATTAATGTATGGGAAACACTGATTCAGCTGTTAAAGCACAAGGCCTATCAAAGAGCCTCAAAATGACAAGTGCTAGTGCTCGGTTTTTAAAAATGTGCTGCAAAAATGTTAGTCACTTGCAGATTTTGAATACAACCTTAATGTTATTCACTAGAGGTGTCAAAAAACAAAAAAAGATTTTCGAATTAATCAATAATCTTATTTGTAACGATTCTTAATTGATAAAAAAAGATACGATTTTTGAGTTTTTTTTTTATCTGTCCTGTTTAGCTTAGCCACTCAGGCAAATCATATTGTTGAAGTAGATGCTCATATCTGCTGTACAGATTTACTTTAGAAAAGAGAAATGTTGGTCTCTTGTTGCCTTATTTGTATTTGACTTTATTAAATGTTTGTGTGGAAATGTTATTAAACAAAACTAGTTTTTATTTTAATTAATATAGAAATTTATCAGAGCTGTTTATCTAAGGTATGGAGGAATGTAGTTAAGCATAGAACTGGCACCTAATGTTATTAAAAAAAGGATTGATTTTGAATCAAGTCGCTACCCCCAAGAATCGAATCGTGTGGTGCCCAAAGATTATATTACTCACTAGCCTAATATTTAACACTCCACTGTACAGTTATGATTTTTTTTCATTATGCTGCATGTACTGTTAAAAAAGTATGTCACCCAACCACCATTGAAAACAAGGTTTCTTTAACGCCAGGTATCGCCACATATACTTCCACTTGTGCCACACCTCCACCGGCCTGTTTTGATAAGCAAGATGAGTATGTGGTTTTATCTTGCTACACGTCGTTACAAGCTAAGAGGAAGAGAAAACAGCAGTGTCAGTTTGGAATTGGTTATTATATTTAAATACATATTTTGAATAGGATAGACTTTTTTTGTCCACTTCAACATTAAACATACGACTTACAGAAATGCCTGGGAAAACATAAGATACATCTGTCTATTAACAGTTGTTTGTGATCGGTTATTAAATATATATGACTTTTTTGTGAGACATTAATTATGTTAAAATTAGGGATGTGAGCACCCTTTTAGGAAAAAAAGAGGAACATTTCTATCAGCACCAAATGCTGCCACGCCAACCCCGAAATAACATTTAGAAAATCAAGACTACATTTCCTGCAACTGGGTGCATTTTTACACTATATTTTACCGTATTTTCCGGATTATAGAGTGCACCGGTTAATAAGCCGCATCCACTAATGTTTTAAGTTGATAATACTAACAGAGATAAATGATAAATGGGTTATACTTGTATAGCGCTTTTCTACCTTCAAGGTACTCAAAGCGCTTTGACAGTATTTCCACATTCACCCATTCACACAATGATGGAGGGAGCTGCCATGCAAGGCGCTAACCAGCAGCCATCAGGAGCAAAGGGTGAAGTGTCTTGCCCAAGGACACAGACACTCGTAAACATGTTAGCTCATTCTAACAACGCTTCCTTGATTACATTACAATAGCACGTACAAATATGCATGAAAACACTCCTACAGACATCAGACATGGAACAATTTAGTAAGTAAGAATTGTTTTATTTATATTCTAAAACTTACAAACGTTGCTTAGAATGATGAATGAAAGAAATGTAAAACTGCATCAATATACATAAATTAAAGATGCATCAATAATCGCCTTTTTAATCGAATCGTAATCATATCGTGAGGTACCCAAAGATTACCACCTCTAAAACTAAAGGCAAGCATTTTGGCTTTTGCAATTTATGGGACATTTGCTTCGATGTCTGCGCTGAAGAGCGTATGGGCGAGCAGTTGGAGGAAGGAGTGGTGGAACAATGAGTTCCTAAAACATTTTTCTTCCCAGAATTATGACGTATATTGCTATTTGATGACCTATTGGTTAGATGAATGCGACCGGAGCGTACAGACTGCAGTCGCATCTGATGCATATCGAATTTATATCCACATACGAAAGAGACCTGGGTCGGATTTGAACATTTGGAATGCGCTGTTCACATTGACATGAAAAATCCAATACAGGTCATGCATATATTTCACCCCGATGTCTGTCTTTTTCTACTTTAAATGATCTCAAAACCTTTTGACAATTTCTCCCTTGTGTGGGCACTGCGCTCTCTTTCTTCCTCTTCTTTGAGCAAACTCAACACTCTGCCACACACACAGGCCAAGTTGGCCGCAGTGCAATCTACTCGGACTACACACTTAATTGACATCAAGGATTTAATTATTGCATTAATGTAACCACAAAAGGCTGATTTTGGGGGATTTTTTTCCTCCGACATTACCGTTATTTGAGTGACAGACATGTTCGCCAATCAGAATTGTTGAGCCTCGCGTTTGTCTCTCGCTTCAAACAAGAAAAAAAGGTTTCACACTTTGCATTGCTCTCACTCCCTGAGCGTGTTTATTTAACAGAATTAACTGAACACAGTGAGCCCTCTTTTTAGTCATTCACAATCTTTGTCTCGGTGGGCGGAGAGCGCGCCGCCAGTTTACACACACAAAAAAAGACTTACAGCCTCCCAACTTGCGACTTGCAAATAAGAAGTGCAGCAAAGTACAAAAATGAGAAAGAAAAAAAATATGATTACAGGCAAATGTCCTGTTGTGGTAATATGTCAGCTTCAAATTGGATAGGCAATATGAGCCCTTTACCACAGACGAACAGGCGAGAACGCCGTGATCACGTGATGGCAATAAACAAAAAGACAACATCCGACATTGTTTTTCCGACTTGGACAAAAAATTTTATAAATATTGAACATCTTAAAGTGTAAGTAAAATCTTTGCTCACAGAAATTAGTCTGTATTATTTTTTGTTTTGTTGATTTATTTAGGATGACTTAATGTGAGTGTGAATGTTGTCTGTCTATCTGTGTTGGCCCTGCGATGAGTTGGCGACTTGTCCAGGGTGTACGCCGCCTTCCGCCCGATTGCAGCTGAGATAGGCTCCAGCGCCCCCCGCGACCCCGAAGGGAATAAGCGGTAGAAAATGGATGGATGGATGGATAAAGTTATTTACTTTTCTATTACAGTACAATTGTAAACAATTCTTTACTGACAATTAAAAGTTTATATCCTTTTAAATGGTTACTTGCATTATTATATATTATGCTTACATTACATTATAAAGACTGTATAATTTGTATCGGTTATTTCTTCAGTTTGAGGGCATGATGTAGAAAAAGG
The DNA here is from genome assembly GCF_033978685.3 of Nerophis lumbriciformis. NCBI lineage: Eukaryota > Metazoa > Chordata > Actinopteri > Syngnathiformes > Syngnathidae > Nerophis > Nerophis lumbriciformis. The sequence continues at coordinate 19,827,575 of NC_084548.2, forward strand.
CTCTCAGTCTGTGCATAAAGCCAAATAATTTTTAAAGTAAATTATTGCATTTTGTTTTAATGTGTGGCACCTTGAGACAAGAATATGTTGATTGACAGTCTAAAAGTAACATGTCTTCTTTCACTCTTTATTTTCGCCGTTTTATGCATTTTTTGGGTATAAAATATAAACATTTTGTAGAGAAAAATTGCAATTGTTTTTTTTTCTCAAACTCGGGCTGCCCTATGATCTATGTCGCTGTAGTTGCACCACTCTCTATTGGAGCGATCTTGCGAAAACAAACTATGCATCGTTGCCGCCCTAATATGCATTAACATTGCGCCTTAATTTATTAATTGTATTTTAATTTGTTCCTTTACATATTTCACCAGAAAACAGTGGACTGCACTGCATTTGTTTATCATGCCTGGCATGAGGCACACTTCCTGTCCCTCACTTTAATGTGTACCGTTAAAGAATGTAAGCCAAACTGGAGGTTCTGTAACAAAAATACATGTAACGTCTTACTCTGAGAGGGGGCGCTGTTTTCTGGCGTGGTCGTGCCAACCAGACAAGTTAAAGACCCCGAGGAGCTGCTCTCTTTTGCCTTCATGCCGCCGTCTTCGCGTATCGAAGCCAAATCTGCAACATTGTGACACAAAGCAAACAATGTTAAAAGTGTCGTTTACTTCAATACAAAATTATTATAATAGTACACTATAGTAAAGATGGGTTGCATATAACGTCATGGCCGTTTTTTCTTCTTCGCGGCTTAAAACACATGATGGTCAACCATCTTGAGCGTAAAATTTAAACAAGAGAGCGTGAGTGTGTAGTTTGAGCAGAAAATTCCCTATTGCTGTTCTGTTTTTGGGTGTTCCAGTTGTTTAGATAGAGAGATAGGAAAGAGCTTTCATAGAGTGCCGAAATAAGTGGTTCATTAAGGTAAAAAGTGTGTAGAAGAAAATGGCTCTTAAAAATATCACTTTCATCATGTTGTGGAATACAATCGAACCATTCTTGTGTCTGCAATGATCCCTTTGTAAAATCTATGAACATTTCAATTGTATGAGAAACTTTCAGCTACTACTAGTGGAAAGTTAGTTAGTCTTTGAGAGCAGAACTAAACGTAAAGAAAGGACAAGAGATCACATTAGTTTGTGTTATTTTGTATTTGCTATGCTCAAATACAACTACGAAAACCTGGTTGTGCAAATAAAATAATGTCATGTTAAGTCTTGGTAATAAATATTGTAGTTGTTGGTTTAATCCACCGTATTTTTCTTGTCGATTTTCATGACAGAAACTAAAAGCTTAATTGTTGTACAGGAAAGCCAAGTGCTTCATCCGAAACGGATGACCACATTATAGTGTCTCGAGTAGCATTTGATAGCATCAAGAAAATATCCTTAATAGTATTATTAAACTAGATGAATACATCTCTCGTAGGTTCAACAGCATGCAAAATCTTAATATCGCTAGCAAACATTGCTGAACAGGGACATCTATAGCAAAATAATAAGACCAAATATAAACTTTACACTATAAAAACAACGGCAGACATGAATTGTGGATAAGACTAATATTTGTAGCAAAAAATCAACTGGACAAACAAACTAATCTTTTTGATCATTAGCGTCACCATCACAGCAGCATGACACTCGTTGTCAAATACGTTACTTAGCGATGCACGAATAAATCCAACATTGTCTTTCACGGATTAATGTTATATTTGTGCACCCCACAGATGTAAATGCATGATGTGCCTCCAATCTTTTCAATCCTTCTCAGTGTCAAAGGAAGCTTGGTCGAAGACTGTACTAACATCTTGGTGATGGTTTAAATCTTTCAAAGATAATTTTTCTTTAGATTGTATGAATCCACAACATCCCATTTTAAATATTTTTTATGATCGCTTATATATTTGCTTCTAAACCCTTTCAAAATACGCCCAAATTTGCACTGATGCAGGTAAATAAACAGTAGCCTAATGAGACTCTAGACCAGGGGTGTCAAACTCAAATACAGAGTGGGCCAAAATTTAAAACTGAACAAAGCCGCGGGCCAAGGTTGAACAAATTAACCTTTTAATAGGGACCCAAACAAGTTTTGCATTGAATATTGAACAAGCAAGGCTTATATAACTTTATAATAACATGCAAAATCGAGTTTCAAATAATAATAATAATAATAATTAAAAAATATCAATGGCACATCAAATACAATTTAAATACAAATGTAATGCCTATTTTCTATTTGCAGCCTTCAGAGGTAAATATCAACATGAACTTTTTCCACAGGCTAATAAATTATAAAATAAAATAATGAATAAACCAACCGTTCAGGACTTTAAACTGCTCAGTTTGCAACACACTGATCTAATCTGATGTGCCCAAGCCAGATACCTGGCATCTTTTCTTGGATGCTAGTTCATTAATGTCGGGGCTCAGGCTTTGAGCTGAGGCATCTTTCATTATCGAACGAAGCTGTTCATCAGTCATTATACCTCGTAGTCCACCCCCGCTACCACCAAACCCCCCCCACCCCCCTCCCCTCCGGACGTCGGTTGAGGTGGGCGGGTTTGGGGGGGCGGGGGTGTATATTGCAGCCTGGAAGAGTTAGGGCTGCATGGGATTCTGGGTATTTGTTTTGTTGTGTTTATGTTGTGTTACAGTGCGGATGTTCTCCCGAAATGTGTTTGTCATTCTTGTTTGGTGTGGATTCACAGTGTGGCGCATATTTCTAACAGTGTTAAAGTTATTTATACGGGCACTGTCAGTGTAACCTGTATCGCTGTTGGCCAAGTATGCGTTGCATTCACGTGTGTGTGCGTGCTGAAGCCGCACATATTATGTGACTGGGTGAAAAGCAGACGTGACTATTTGTGGGAGGGGCACTGAAATTTGAAAGTCTCCTGGGAGGGTTGGCAAGTATGAGAATTAGCGGTTACCGCGGCACCGTCGCTGAATATAATCGGCGGGCCAGCGCTAGTGTTAATTTGATATCGCCTACAGGGCCAAGTGAAATTACACAGCAGGCCAAATTTGGCCCGCGGGCCAGAGTTTGACACCTATGCTCTAAACCATCGCTTGAAACCCGGAAGTCCCTCTAGGTCACGTGATTGCAACCCAGCTACCAGAGTGGTAAATGTGCATTTCTGAATCTAATTGAGCTGAGGCATCTTTCATTATCGAACGAAGCTGTTCATCAGTCATTATACCTCGTAGTCCACCCCCGCTACCACCAAATCCTCCCCGGCCCCCGTGCGTCGGTTGAGGTGGGCGGGTTTGGGGGGGCGGGGGTGTATATTGCAGCCTGGAAGAGTTAGGGCTGCATGGGATTCTGGGTATTTGTTTTGTTGTGTTTATGTTGTGTTACGGTGCGGATGTTCTCCCGAAATGTGTTTGTCATTCTTGTTTGGTGTGGATTCACAGTGTGGCGCATATTTCTAACAGTGTTAAAGTTATTTATACGGGCACCGTCAGTGTAACCTGTATCGCTGTTGGCCAAGTATGCATTGCATTCACGTGTGTGTGCGTGCTGAAGCCGCACATATTATGTGACTGGGTGAAAAGCAGACGTGACGATTTGTGGGAGGGGCACTGAAATTTGAAAGTCTCCTGGGAGGGTTGGCAAGTATGACAATTAGCGGTTACCGCGGCACCGTCGCTGAATATAATCGGCGGGCCAGCGCTAGTGTTAATTTGATATCGCCTACAGGGCCAAGTGAAATTACACAGCAGGCCAAATTTGGCCCGCGGGCCAGAGTTTGACACCTATGCTCTAGACCATCGCTTGAAACCCGGAAGTCCCTCTAGGTCACGTGATTGCAACCCAGCTACCAGAGTGGTAAATGTGCATTTCTGAATCTAAATAGGAGACACAAATGATTGATAGCTGTACTCACCACTCTGACTCTGGAAGAGGGACATGTCAGGTGAAATGCGTCCACTGTAAACAGAAGTCTGGTCTGCAGGGAGAAAATGCGACGAGGACACCAGCGGGGACTTGAAGGTGGACTCGGTATCGATTGAGTAGAGCTTTGGTGGTTTCTGGCAGTTGAGGTTGAAGCGTGCCGGGCTAATGAGAGGCCGACGTTGCCTGGCCGAACTCGAGCTGGATGTGCCCGAGCCGTCCAATGAGGGAGTCGGCGAGGGTCCAGGCGATGATGGGCGACTACACGACTTCATTGAAAAGTAGTCTGTGGGATAACAGTGGTAAGACAATATTAAATAAACAACCGCATACAACCAAAATAGTAGAAAAACAATAGGCTTAAGTGTCTAGTATTATGCTTCCTTTCACTCATTGTACCCAATTTTAAGCTAGTGCTAACCTTGTGTCTGTCTTATTCAATGTTTACTATGTTAATCCTTGTGTAACCTTAAGATTGACTATACACACACTAACTCCTAGGATCCAAAACCTCATACAAGTGTCAAAGACGCATTTAAAAAAAAATACTTTTAACAACTTCAGATATATCTATTGATATAACGTCTTTATCATTTATGTTATTGACGTTATTAAAGGGCTTTTTGTCAAAGAATAACAAGGGTTTATAACTTGAAAATGCAAAATATGCAATATTGCTAAAAAAGTGTTGCAGTGTGCAATATTAGACAACATTGATTTTATTTTGATACATTAGACTAAAAAGATACATTTTAAACTGCCTACTGAGCTACAATGAGATAGAAAGCAGACAGGACTTGGTTGAATATACTGAGTTCATACAAGTATTTTATATACCGTATTTTCCGCACTATTAGCCGCACCTAAAAACCACAAATTTACTCAAAAGCTGACAGTGCGGCTTATAACCCGGTGCGCTTTATATATGGATTAATATTAAGATTCATTTTCATAAAGTTTCGGTCTCGCAACTACGGTAAACAGCCGCCATCTTTTTTCCCCGTAGAAGAGGAAGTGCTTCTTCTTCTACGCAAGCAACCGCCAAGGTAAGCACCCGCCCCCATAGAACAGGAAGCGCTTCTTCTTCTACTGTAAGCAACCACCCGCCCGCGTAGAAGAAGAAGAAGCGCGGATATTACGTTTAATTTCCTTTGTGTGTTTACATCTGTAAAGACCACAAAATGGCTCCTACTAAGCGACAGGTTTCCAGGTTCATGAAAAGACGCAATCTCTCCATCCGCACACGGACTACTATTTCACAGCAACTGCCTAAAGACTTTCAAGAAAAGCTGGCTACTTTCCGTGCATATTGTAAAAACAAGATAGCTGAAAAAAAGATCCGGCCAGAGAACATTATCAACATGGAAGAGGTTCCACTGACTTTTGATATTCCTGTGAACCGCACTGTGGATACAACGGGAGCACGTACGGTGAATATTCGCACCACAGGGAATGAGAAGTCATCCTTCACTGTGGTTCTAGCTTGCCATGCTAATGGCCAGAAACTTCCACCCATGGTGATATTCAAAAGGAAGACCTTGCCAAAAGAGACCTTTCCAGCCGGCGTCATCATAAAAGCTAACTCGAAGGGATGGATGGATGAAGAAAAGATGAGCGAGTGGTTAAGGTAAGTTTACGCGAAGAGGCCGGGTGGCTTTTTTCACGCAGCTCCGTCCATGTTGATATACGACTCCATGCGCGCCCACATCACGCTGGTTTTTAATATATTATTAAAGTTTGACTGACCTATCTGACTGTTTTTTTGACATTCCTTTAGCGCAGTTAGATGCGGCTTACAACACGGGGCGGCTTATAGGTGGACAAAGTTTTGAAATATGCCGTTCATTGAAGGCGCGGCTTATAACCCAGGGCGCCTTATGGTGCGGAAAATACGGTATGCAGTATCTGCCATGTAATATATACAACTGCCCAAGATCATTTTCATTGCAATTCAGCTGTTAAATGGAAGTTTAACTCATCGAAGTTGGTTGATAAACTTGTATGAGAGCTAAACTCATATTTAAAACTGGGTAGTTTCTATGAGAAAAGTGTGTTCTGAAATAGGAACCACTGTATGATGCATGTCAATACCTGAGGAAGGGGAGTCTTTGTAGAGTGAGCCTGACTTGCTTCCACTGAACAAGTAGCCTGAATCTGAAAGACAAGATTTAATATACACACATTTATTGTCAAATAACATTTTAAAGGGAGACTGGGTCAGCATCAGTAAAAAGAAAGATAGGACTAAATTAAGCAAATATTGATGAGCCATAACAGTGTTTTCTTTTCTTTGACATGACAATAGGGCTGGCCAAGCAAGTGTTAATCTTTTCTGCCTCCTAGTGGCAAAAAATATACATGCAGCTTTGGACCCAAAAGCCCTCCTAAGCACGATTACAGGGGAAGGATTTAGGGAGGAGGTCATTGCAGAGTACCTGTCCTGGTGAAGGTGGAGATAGTGCCGAGGCAGAGGGCGCTGCTAAGACGACGAGGCAGGGAGCAAAGGCGGTCCTTGCGTTTTGGGGGAGCCTTTTGCTGGTTGACAAGTTTGGAGATGTTGGGAGGAGGCGAGGGGACGAAGGAGCGTATCATTTCTGGAGTGAGCAGAGTGGGCTGATTGTTTAGGGATCGCGCTGAAGAACCTGAGAGGTATCTGCAAAACAAGAGCAGCGAAAATCTACTACCTGGAGTCAAATAACATTTAAAAAAAAACCTATGAAGTGGATTTATTTGCATGTTATTCTACAAACGTTTAGGGCAAGAGTTGTCCACTGTTGTGAGCTTTGTTAACAGCGATGCTGAGACGACAGCTGTTGGTCAGCTTTGAACAACTGCTCACTGCCTGTTGAACAAATGATGCTCGCCAAAGCAGCTTCAGTCTTTCAGTTCCACAACCAATGTGGCAGATGCAAGGTAACTATTCACAGTCCTCTAAATTTATGAAAACAAAGCTCATTTGTATTTTTTAAAGACCACTTGAAGAGCAGGGTTTTCATTTACATTAAATAAAAACAAGACACTCACTTAGATATGCAGTTTATTATACGTACACACACTCACAGCAACTTTTACTACAAAGTCTTGATAAATAATAGTTGTAAAAATCCACACTTCAGCATTCAGGAAACACAAACTGGGTGACAAACAATCAAGCAAAACTGCCTGGCTGCAATTGTATAAAGTAGTATAAAAGTCAAACTCAGTGTGGAACATTTCTAACATTCTAGGTAATCTTCACATAGTGTTCAGGTGTACAATAGTGCTATAAATAATTAAAAAACCTTCAGTTCAATAGTAAAAAAGGTAGTTCTAGAATCCAATCAAAACACAAATGTGTTTGTCGTATCAAGATATAGCTAGATTAGGTGTCAATAAAATTAGTGCTTCTAAAATTTCAAGTTTATCACACATTGCACAAACAACCATAATACAGCTGATGTTGTTTGAGACAACTACAACCAACAATTATTTCATCCATCTTCTGAAGAGACTAATATAGTCAGTGTATAATTTGTATACCTTATAGATTGACTGTCCTCTGAAAATAAGTCAACACACAGCCATTGTTGTCTTCAGCTGGCAAAACAAATGTGTCTATGTTGTTGGTAGGGTCATGGTCTGACGCTGCATAAGTGCTGCCAGCACTGGAGAGCGGTGGTTTATTCGAGGAAAACATGACTTACAACATGTACTGGGATATTATGAAGCCAAATATTTAGACAATCTGTGTGTTGACTTATTTACAATACATCCCATACAAGCTGTACACTGGCTACTCTAAGTTACATTCAAGTCTTATTTATATGGAATTGTCCCTGGAGAAGATATGAAATAACTATTGAGTTTATATAACTCAAAAGACTGACCCCATGCACCTTTACCAACAGGTCATTTGAAGAAATGTAACATAAGGTAAGTCTGGCACAATGCATATAACATATTTATGTAATGTCACATTCAGTCTGGAGAAGTTAGTTTAGTGTGTGGAACACAAATGTAATATTGAAAAAGTTATTAAATGGCAATAAAAAAATGCTATTTAGTAGGGGGGCCCGATACAACTTTTTTTACTTCTGAAACAATATTGATATTGAAGCCTTGAGTATTGGCCGATAACAATATTGATATGATATCAGTACAAATCATACATACTTTTATTATGCTAAACAATACTTAATCAAGTGAAATTACTGTGACAGAAAATATATGGCAGGTATGAAAAACACGAAGCTATTTATCATTACCTGCCTGGAACGGACTTAAGCTGTCTTGAAGTTCAGGGCTAATTCATCATTAGGTTATGCTCAATGACGCAGTAAATTGAATGATGCGGACACAATTGTTACTGGATGCTTTCTAATATGCTTCTGCCTTGGAGACTTTGTATTGAAGTAGTATGCAAGTATAACATGTTATACTTAATTATATTGACATATCAGAATCGTTTTTATTGCCATTGTTTGAGAACGGGTTCACAAACTAGGAATTTTTCTTGGTGCAATCGCGCAACATAAAACACATATAACACAGATTTGGTAATAAAAAGAGCTGTAACTGAGCTATCAGATCTTGTTATTGTTCAGTGTTTTAGTCTGTAATACTGTTCAATTAAGGACACTTATTACATATGTCTAGCTTGTGTGCTATTGTGTGGCTGCTAGCTCGTAGTAGCCTATAGCCTATGTACCATGTTGAACTTGGGTAAATGACTTCACTAAAATGTAAGAAAATACCAACATTGTGTGCTTATTGGAGAACATTTAAATGCTAGAAATTTAGATGTTTAGAAATATCGGATTGTTTTTTTTTTTTGCCAACATTGGACCGATATCTGTGATTTGGGACACCCCTACTAAGTATCACATTGACTGGTAAGTCAGTAAATTGTAATAAAGTGGAGCATGGGCAACATGTAAATATATTAAAAGAAGTGCCTTCTATGTCAGAGCATTGACAACAGAAGGCACCAAAAGAAAAGCAAAGAGAAGACAGAAAAGTCAAGAAGTGTGTATTTGTTCCAAATGACAAAGCAACAAACGTACAAGACACATACTAAATGCTACATTTTGCAGGAAATATTGACCTAAATTATAGTATTATATGTACAAAACACTGAAAATGGCCAGAAGCGCCTGAAGGGCTACTACAGAGGACGGATTAATTTGGTTTGGTATGAACCAAGTAGTGTGCGTTTGTGATCGGCATAAAATGTATTATTCAGCAATGGCGATCACATTCTTTTTGATGAAAATTGGCTTACACTGATGGGGGCTGATTGATCAGCATATCCCTAATAATTTAGTATCTTTATGCTTTGATACTGTGCTGTCAGCCCCCTTGATTGGGTTGTTAAAACCTTAATTTCTTTAAGACTCATGATATCGATGACAAAATATTGTAGATTGTGAGTGATGTTTTCATGCCAATCTCATCCACTTGTCATAAAACGTTTTAAAAAGTTTCATAATATAAGTGCGTTGTATTTTTATGCATGTCCCTCATGAAGAATGAAGATGTAACAGAACAGTGAAAGAACATCAAAAGATCAAAATCCTGCATGGATGACGATGACAGAAGATGAAAAAGAAGAAGAACGCAAGCACAATATCAGCGCGGAGAGTCTGACCTTCGGTATTTTCCTCTTCGTTGACCCAGCGGGTTGCGCGTTGCTATGGCGGCAGCAAAGCTGACGATGCAACAGATGGCGGTGGTGATGTGCTTTGTTGTGTCCATCCAGCTTGACGCATCAATCCCCACAAACTCTGCCAGCATGTACCAACACAGGACAAGGAACCACAGCACAGAGGACACTGCGTCGATTCTCCTTAACCTGAGAATATGACCAGTTTAAGAGGACTCTTCTTTCATTACACTTCGATAGCAGGATTGAATTTACCTGGCAGGTCCTGCCAAGAGGACACCGGTGAGACACGTAGACACACCGACACAAACGACCACCATCTGATTAGCTTGTCCGTAGAGCCACAAGATCTTGGCGTAGTCGACAAGAGCCAATTGGAGGAGCTCCAGCAGGCCTCCATCGCTCTTATTGCTGCTGTCAGACGCATTGTGGGTGGAGGGCTTGGGAAGATTCAGCTCTCCACTTGATGCGGCTGGCTGGTCGGCAGATGGATAGACAGATGTCGCAAGGAGGAAAGCACACATGAGCGTGGCAAGGCATCGCAGGAGTACCACCCCAAGAGGACAAGAGGAAGAGAAATAGCCCTGTGGAAAAATAACAGAACACTTTAAACGTGGAAAACAGTCTATTTTAAGATGGGAAAAAGTTACACTAGAGATGTGGCGATTGATTTGCCATCGATAAGTGTCTTTTTTCGAAAGAAAAAAAAAATATGTGACCGCCAATGCCAAATAATGCCTTTTAATGCCGATCACAAACGCTGATCCCTTCTGGCTGATTTTTATTTTTAGTCCCCCCCAGCTGACAAGCGGCTTTTCCATACACAGCATGAAACTGCTCCCATAAGTTAATAATAATCACCTCCGTTACGACAAATAAACTACATTTCCTAGTGGTGGACAAGGCTAATAAACATAGAGAGCAAGCCAGGAGCAGCTACGCTAACTACTAAGCTGGCTTCAAACAATACCAAGAACTAAGTGCTTAGAAAATTAAGATGGAAGCGCATTACAGCAGAAAGTAAGTCGATGTTAACAGGAAATTAACAAGTAGATTTAATATTAAGAGTCTAGAGAGAGGGTAATGTTGCCCTGTAAGCAATGTCACAGTCAATGCAACACATGTAAGAGGAAGGCGGCTTGATCCATAAATTGGTGCTGTCATTACCAGAAATAGTATTAGTATACCATCATTACACGAGTAATTAGAAACTGTAGATATTTTTCTTTACGCAAGCATTTTGTTGTCGTTTTTGTTCATGTTTACAAAGTCGGGGAATAATTCTTGGGACACAGGAGGACTTTGATGGCCAATACTAAAGGATTTAAATAAGTAGTAGATAGTAGTTTTTACTTTTGCTTAGTTATTGTGTACTGTCAATTGACTTTGTTTTAATCAAACAATTGTATGAAATAAAAAGAAAATAAGGAGCTGGTTTAAATATTGTGTTGATATTGTTACATTTTCAATAGAACGAACCATTAATAAATGAAAAATGTACAGTTATTACATTTGATCAGTATTAGTATCGGTCGATCTCACTCATGGATGATTGGTATTTTAATTTGCAGCACAAACCTTGACCGGAACATTCCTAATATGGTCACCAAATGATGTATTGACTTGAATATATGATTACCCATAATAAAAGAAGACATCTCTATTTTAAGACCCATTTTTGGAAAGTATTCCATATTAAAAAAAAGAAAAGGATATTTTCTTCAAATTGTGTTTTCAATATCAGTTAAAAAAAGCAATAAAAATATATATCTTATTTAATAGCTGCTCGACAGTTGTTTGGTGATTTGACTTAATTGATCACTGGTATTTTTAAATAACATAAAACCCCAATATGTGACAACCTGTCTTTCGAACAAATTATATAGGCTCCAGCACCCTCCACGACCCGAAGAGGTAGAAAATGGATGAATGGATGGATGGGATGAGAATCAGTGATGTTCAGAAAAAAAGTTGTACCGGTAATGCGTTTTTTAAATTGATGCGCTGTTTGCTTAAAATCTTTAAAATATGTAAAAATTACATGTAATTAGAAATGATCCCATTACATATATATTTACAGCATGTATATAAAACCTTAATGAAGGTGTTTGGATGTTTAAGGGCTTTATGGGCAGAATAGAGCGATTCACATAGGCTCCATTGTAAGCAGACTTTTGATTGTATTCATTTACGGTACTATTTAGAATGTATATAAAAAAAAAGCCATACGTGTTGTTGTCTTACATAAGGATTGCGAATGATAGGCAAAACTCCAAAAGAAGCGCTTTGACTGAATCTTCTGAGGCCGTTCCAATGCCAGTGTTATATAAAACAGAATGCTGTTTGGAAAGCATGAATGTACCGGTTGCTGAAGTTTCCATAACTGATGTCATGTAGTCCTTCAGACTGACAAGAGATACAAAATGAATCAAATTTTAATCACAATGAAGATTTTGGCTGCCACGATTGAATGAAGGTGATCGTCCGCTGTATATTAAATCACAGCCCACGGCAGAAGGAAAGCAATAGTGGCTCATCTTTAAGCCTTGTGAAGCAACTCCCACTCAAGCCAGACAATTTTCTGTATAGGTACAGAGCTTCATGACCACGCCGACATTACGGTAATTAATTCAACCCAGGCTGCTAAAGCCGGTTAACTTGTTTCACGGCCCAGACTTCTGCGGCGTCTAGCATTGCGTGTATCAAAGAACCCACTGCTGTCAGACAGCGACAGGTGTGGACGTCTGCACAACACACTGCTCTGTTTGTCTACTTGGGGTTGCACTAGCAGGACTAACAGCTAACCATTGTGTAAAAGAGAGTTTGGAGACACTTTTTGTTCAGGTGCCAACACGTCTCGCAGGCCCAAAACCTAAGTAATGCGGGGGGTGTCCATTTGATGACGCAGAGGCCACTTGCGGAATATGCCTTTTTTTTATGACCCGGTAAAACAAAAGCAAAACAAAACAGCCAAACTTGATAAATGGAGCCAAGTCTTTATGTACTGTTATCTAGTTCGCATATTCATGTCACAGCTTGTGTATTTCTATGTTACCCTCTATCCATTACACCTAGTTTGTAGAATTCTAAATACTTTACTCAAATGATTTATTCCACATATACATATTTAAATACTGTATACAGGTTAATACACTTCTGGATTTGATGTTAATGTTAAACAACATTTTATAATCCTGTATTCTTTTATGTATGTGTAATGACAAAGTTAATGATAACCTAAATGATTCAAAAAACATCATGTAATAAAAAAATAACAAAATCAAAGATATTTGTCTTTAGATATATGTATAAAGTTTATTTAGCCTTTTTATAAGATTTTACATGATGACTTCACATTCAAATGCACGCAGTAGATTGCCAACATAATGAATAATCGTGATTCCGAAGTATGATTTCAATATTGATAATACATTATTGTAATTATTATTTTGGCCATAATTGTGCACTCCTTATTCAGACTGAAAACTAATAAATATAAATCCACAGCGTATTTGCTGGCTGCAGCCAAGTAGTGCACTCCATTTTGGCCTAATTGCTTCAAGACATGATCAATTCCACACAATTGATTACGTCACTTGATTGATCGCTCCAGTATTACTGTATGGATTACCGGTATACATCTACATTTTTTTACGAAAACCCAAATAAATTTACTCAAAAAAAATCTTTGTTATCTCTTTTACCATCATATTTGTACATATCGTATTTGCTGATGTTGCTCTATTGTTGTGTTTGTCTCTCTGTCTTATCCCCCTCTTGTCCCCACAATTTCTCCCCGTCTTCCTTTTTTTCTCTTTTTATCCCCTCCTGCTCCGGCCCGGCTGCACCAAATGATAATATAAATACATTAAATAAAGTCAAATACAAATAAGGCAACACGAGAAGTATCCCACACTTCTCTTCTGTAAAGTCAATATGAACAGCCGACATGGGCATCTACATCAACTATATGATTTGCCGGAGTAGCTGGACAGGACAAAAAAAAAAAAAAAAAAAAAAAAATTCTCACAGGTGAAAGTTTATTCCAAGTACCGGTACTTTGGCTTTAAATTGCATGCATCATCGCCATTCATTCATTGGTTTTGCACAAAACGTTATGTATTGGCAGAAGTTCTGTCCCTGTACTGCCAAGTGGACTTACCTTTATAAAGCTCTTAAGAGAATCTTGGGTGCGTTTAAGCTGATTGCTGAGCAGCACGGTCCTCAGCTGGCGATTCTGATACTTGATGTAGTAGTCCACTGCTGCCTGACACGGCCTACACAGCTTGTAGTGTTCCTCCAAGTGACACTTGTATGCGTCAATCTCCTCGTCATAGTTGCCCTAAAGTTAAAAAGAAGATTTAAAGATCTTCATTTTCTTCTGCAGTCCGAGCAGCAGTAAAGCGATGGTTTAATACGTACGTCATCCTTTGGCATGAATGAAGACAACAGCTTGATCTTAGTTGACTGGTTGTGATTGCACTTCCTGCATAGGAGCATCTTAGAGTTGACCCATTGCAGTTTACCAGGAGATGCTTGGGCAGGAAGACTACCAGACACGCCATGGTTCAGATCTTCTGTGTACTGGGCCGGAATGGGTTTGTTGTAGTCCCCGTTCTAAAAGAAAGACAAACTTAGTTCAGTCATGTGACAACAGCTCCTTTCCCACCACAGGAAAAGTTCAGTTTTGTAAACAATAACAAAACAATAATAAACAATAACAAAAACGACAAGATATTTTGAAAATAAAAATTATTGATCGGACCACCTATATTGATGATTTAATCATATCGCATATTTAATCCAAACCCTTTTCATTTCATAGCAATTTCTATTCAATTTGTTTGTACTCCATCTGTAACAACAATGAATAAATAAATGCGTAAATAATTAGACAAGTAAATAAACATCAAATACATGAATAAACAATACAAGTTCTCATGATTATATAGTTCTGCAACTTATGGTTCACATAATAAATGAATAAGATTATCTATTTTTTTAAATAAGATTCAAAATATTTATCAGGATTTTTCTTCTTTGTACTTTGTAAAAACTGAGTTCGAATGGTTTCTTAAAATAGATCATATTTGTACATCTTATTTGCTTAATCCATTCCATAATTTCATTCCACATACTGATATACTAAAGGTTTTAAGTGTTGTAGGTGCATATATATATGTTTTATATTAGATTTTTCTCTAAGGTTATATTTCTCATCTTTTGTTGAGAAAAATTGTTTTTGGGTAGCAGGTTATAGTTTGCTTTATGCCTAATTTTAGCTGTTTCCAAATGCAGCAAATCATTGAATGTTTATATTTTTGATTCCATTAATAAAGGGTTTGTATGTTCTCTATAAACAATGCTATGTATCATTCTGACTGACCTATTTTGTAACGGTTAGTGAATAAAACGTATGTTTGTAGTTATTTTCAACACAAAAATGAGTTTTTGTCAAACCACCTCTTTAATTTGTTTGTTTCTGTTATCATTTGTATTACCTTCTATGTTAAGTTAAAGTTAAAGTACCAATGTCTGTCACACACACACTAGGTGTGGCGAAATGTGTTCTCTTCTGAACAAAACACAGTTGTATCATCTGCAAATAGTACTAACTTCTATACATTATGTATTGGAATTTATAGTTGAAATAGACCCTAAGGACTAGGGTGGGGGTCGCATGCGGCTTTTTAGTGCCGCCCTAGTGGCTCCCTGGAGCATTTTTAAAAAAGTTTGAAAACGGAAAAAGATGGGAGAAAAATATTTATTTTTGTTTTAGTATGTTTTTTGTTTGAGGACAAACACCTTCCCAATTGTTAGAACGCCCACTGGTTAATATGTTTGTGTGTGTGCTTCACTGATGGGGGTATTTGGTGAACATTGTTTTGTCCTACTAATTTTGGCGGTTCTTGAACTCACCATAGTGTGGACTGTGACGCAACATGTAAAATCTTCCACTCCTTTGTCACATTTTGTCCCCCAAATGTTTAATGCTGTGCGTGAATGCACAAAGGTGCGCTTTGTTGATGTTATTGACTTGTTGGAGTGCTAATCAGGCATATTTGGTGAGAGCATGACTGCAAGCTAATCGAAGCTAACATTCTAGTTAGGCTAGCTGTATGTACATATTGCATCATTATGCCTCATTTGTAGGTAATTTGAGCTCATTTAATATCCTTTACTTTTATCCTTTTTGTATATAATTTAGTTTTAGCATGTCTCATGTATGTAATATTGGCTGCATTTCAGATAGTTGTTTGTGTGCCATGTTGTTCAAGACCACACAAACTTTACCTAGCTTGCCAAAGATTGTAATAAATCTATTAAAAGAAGACAGCCTGCCGTTTCCTTTAACTTGGACACACACATCTATACTTTTGGCCATTAAAAGCCAGTCATTTCCAGGAGTTATCTCACCTTCTAAGTAGCCTCGGATTTAATAATGGTTTCTAATGTTGTAAAAATGTGTAGAATAAATATCAAATTTCAACATTTCTGTCAACGAAGATTTGCTTCAGCCTGCGACACAATCATTTTGATAGTAGGCTATTATAGCTCATATAGACACTTACATCATGTGTTGCCTACATTATAAGACTTATATACAGCTTTTAATTTTTTGCGGCTCCAGACAGATTCGTTTTTTGTATTTTTGTTCCAATATGGCTCTTTCGATGTTTTGGGTTGCCGACCCCTGGACTAGGGACTTCTCTGAGATGATGACTTTCTGGCCATACTGGACAAATTTGCAGGGCTCAAATTTTAACCGCGGCATTGGCAGCGACTGCCCTTGTCATTTGCTGTAATGCTCTAAACGTTTACCAACATTTACGGCAACAACATGCCTTGACCACCCTTGACTTTTTGCTTGTTAATGCAGTAGGGATGTAACGATAAACGGTATAATGATAGACAGTGGTAAAATTGCAGACGGTTAGTAACACCGTTTAAATTTTTATTTACCGAAAATCCGTCATTTAGTAATGCATTTTAGGCAACTGCTTACTTCCTGAATACTGAAGCGCCGCAGAGTATGCGCATGCACACTTGAGCCGTTCGGCTCGGGAAACTCCATGGACTTTGTTTTGAAAATGTTCCCTCCAAGCTAACGGAGCCGTTCGCTTCGTTTCAATCGCTTCTACTTCTGTGGAGTCTCGATGTATTTGATGTTGCAGTTTAATTTTGAACGTGCAGCTGGCGTCCAAACAGGAGAACAATATTTGATGTTGCAGTTTAATTTTGAACGTGCAGCTGGCGTCCTTCCGCCAGCTGCTGGTACTGAGTGTTACCATGCATAAGGCAATGTGTCGGGAACGTTGTCACAACTTGTTTATAAAGTCTTTAGTTTGTTTACTGGGATGTTCACTCGTCCTTTATTTAACTGCTAAATAAAAAACTCAAATATTTGTCTTTAAATATATAGCTCCAGAATGTAGAGCAATTTTATTAGATATTACAAATTACATGATGGCATTCACACCCCAACACTGTTTTACCAAACATAATGAATAGTCATGATTAATAATCGTGATTTCAATATTGATAAAGCGTGGCGAAGTTGGTAGAGTGGCCGTGCCAGCAATCGGAGGGTTGCTGGTTACTGGGGTTCAATCCCCACCTTCTACCATCCTAGTCACGTCCGTTGTGTCCTTGGGCAAGACACTTCACCCCTTGCTCCTGATGGCTGCTGGTTAGCGCCTTGCATGGCAGCTCCCGCCATCAGTGTGTGAATGTGTGTGTGAATGGGTAAATGTGGAAATACTGTCAAAGCGCTTTGAGTACCTTGAAGGTAGAAAAGCGCTATACAAGTATAACCCATTTATCATTTATTTATAAAAATAATCTTAATTATTATTTTGTCCATAATCATGCAGTCCTATGTATAAGACTTGACCTCATATATTAAAACAATTTTTATCTATATGGACAAAAAGTGCAGATACGTCTTATATCCATAAGATGCCATCTTGCGAATTTTTCACATTTATTTGTATTTATTTATAGTATTATTTTGTTTCTGCCATATTACTTTGTTTATAATGCTTGTGTTGCTTTCATATGCACATTCAGCTTTCTACTTGAGGTACATATATACATTTTGAGTGTATGTGTAAAAGAAACAAAAAACTTTTGGTTAAAGGATTTCAGTATAAGTAGTTTTTGAAAATTTTGAGCAAAAAAATCACTGCGATGATAATAACCGTCACATATGTATATACACGCGCTTTGGAGCCCCTGCCTCGAAATAAAATAATGTTTGCCTTGGTGCCTTTAAGGCAACACTTACCTTTACCTTAAAAAGTAAAAATTTGAGGCCTGGATTTCACTGACTCTTGAAAATTGTTTTTTAATCCATGCCATTAAGATAACTAGGAAATATATTACTTGAATGCCCGGATATATTGGTGGATAAGTGGGCCGTTGACAAGAAGGTTGCACCAAAGTGAAGAAGTGTCACTTACGTCCTGGAAGCCATTGTACTGGTCACAATTCGGACAGTCCCAGCAGTTCCGGTTGCCATACGGAACTATAGTATCCTGGTTGCAGAACCAGCAGTTGACCTTAACATTCAGGGGCTTCTTCCTGTAAAGACATTGCATTTTTCAAGAGTTCCACAGCAACTTTAACACTATAATAACGATTACAACTCTTGAAGTAGCCAGAATAAACACCACCCTCACACAGTATTTGACTGCAGAAATACAAGCTAACTGTAAACGGCATGGTTCGGTTGGTCGAGTGGCCGTGCCAGCAACTTGAGGGTTCCAAGTTCGATCCCCGCTTCAGCCATCCTAATCACTGCCGTTGTGTCGTTGGGCAAGACACTTTGCCCACCTGTTCCCAGTGCCACCCACGCTGGTTTAAATGTAACTTCAATATTGGGTTTCACTATGTAAAGCGCTTTGAGTCACTAGAGAAAAAGCGCTATATAAATATAATTGACTTCACTTCGCTTGTTGTATGAGGAGCATGATAGCATGCCATGTTGTTACCTGTTAGCAAGCTTGTAGATGAGCGCTCCACCCGCCACAAACGCCGTAGCGCTGCACAGCACTTGGGGATATTGTTGGACAAAATCGTTTAACGTTTCCATTTTGGCAACGGTATAAGTAGTTTGGCTAAAAACCGAATAGATTAGTATTTTTTCCAGCTTATTTAATGAATAAGGACAACGGAGACAACGCGGTAAGAGCTCTTTATGTATACGCCCATGTGCCGGAAACGGAAACTACGTCATTACCCGGAGTTGTTTAGCTATAAATATAGATTTTTAAATTTATCTTAAATGACTATTGGACTCACTTTTTTCTAAAATACTATAAATAAAATATGAATATTTAAATATTTTTTTTTCTGTTTCATTAAAATCAGAAATAGACGTACAGGATTGTACCTAAATTATTTTTTTTTATGGCGAGCCGGAAGTACTCACGAAAGTTGGAATGAACAACCTCCTCTAAATGTTTGACCAGAGATGACATAGTTTGTTATTATCTCCAATATTACAATAATTGATGCAAAAATGATTAAAAAAAAAAATTAGGTGTTATAAGTCCAACAGTAGAATATTGTCTGTGAATTTAAATTTATGATAATTAAACGGCGGAAATGAATACATGAATAAATACCAGAATGTGTAGCAAATCTACTTGATACATATAATCTAAATAATATTAAATATAATACTATGATTTATTAATTTGTTTTTGTTAAATGAAAACTATATTGTATGATTATGTATAATAAATTAACTATTGTATTGCTTTTTGAGATGGCATTTATGGCTCTTCACAGGGAGCCAAATACCGGAGCCGTTCAAAGGAATGCTTGTTAGTTTTTTTTAATCTTTTTTTTTTTTTTTTTTAAATTACCAACAATTTATAGCCTCTACTAAGGGAATTATTCTTAAACGTTGATAATACCGTAATTTAATTTGGATGATGTTGTTAAGGTGTTGCCATAGCGGCATAGCCCATCTCATATGCATTGACAGTAAGATCAGTATTTGATTAGTTTCATACATGGCATTGAAGTACAAAAAAAAAAAAAATTGAATAGGAATATCATGGTTACAAATAATATAAATACAACAACAAAAACAAATAAATACAAATGTGAATGCAAAATAGTATTACCCATTTACCATGAATTGATTAACGTCGACCCCGACTTAAGCAAGTTGAAAAGCTTATTCGGGTGTTACCATTTAGTGGTCAATTGTACGGAATATGTACTGTACTGTGCAATCTACTAATAAAAGTTTCAATCAATCAATCAATCAATCAATCAATCAATCAACCCTGTTTGGTGTTTGTACAAATTAACCAGAAAAAAACAATCCAAATGCTGCTACGTTTTCTTTGACTCTGTCTCGCACATGCCTGGGAAGTTTTTATATAAAATTCCTCGCAAACAAACGGATTGCTAATGCGTATCGGTTCTCGTCGTTCACTTAAAAGAGCTGTTCAAAAGACTCGACTCGTTCGGGAAAGTCACATCTCTAATCGCTATTGATAAGAAATTATGCATCGTTCATTTATTTATTTACTTTAACGTGCATTATGTCAGTTTCATTTGATTTATTACTGAATAAGATATATATTAACTCATCTATTACACATTGTTTATTCTTCTCTTTCCCTAAAATAGATCACATGGGCGTTTTAAAGGGGCTGTTTGCTCAAAGTTACCATTTTTAAACCAGAAAATATAACAAGAACACCACCGGCTAGCTTATGTTACCATTATTGGTTAAGAGAACCTATACATATATTTTTTAATGTCTATACTTTTCACAATTACTTAATTGTACTGAATAAAAATTGTCGTTGGTCCAAGGAAATTGTTTGGCATTCAGGATTGTCACTCGCCGCTGTCTGCTACACATGTACACGCATGGAGCGCGTACACATACACTAAAGCAGTCCAAGAGAAGCAACCAACAATTTGCAGTCATGTTGTTGTTACAATAGAGCAGTGGTTCTCAAACCTTTTTTTTAACCAAGTAGTAACCTCAGAAAAAACTCTCCAAGTACCACCATAATGACCAATATTTAACATACAGTAGCGTAGTAGTCCTAAGTATTCATTAAAAGCAAGGCAGAGGTTTTATTTACCAAGTATAGTTCATATTGTTGGCCAGTGTAACATTACACACAGTTTGAACAGTAACACTGTGTTTCAGTATTTAATTAGGTGACCACTAAGGTGTCAAACTCATTTAACTCAGGGGCCGCATGGAGAAAAGTCTGTGCACACGCGAGCCGGACTATTAAAATCATGGCATTAAAACTAAAAAAAATAAAGACAACTTCGGATTGTCTTCTTTGTCTTACTTTGGCCAAAAATAGAACAAACACATTCTGAAATTATTACAATAAAAATATAGAATAAATAACGGCAGCGGTAAAAATTAGATCCATGAAGGAAAGAAAAAAGTGAATGAATGTTTATAACTGAATAAATTTACATATGCATAAACATTTGTTTTCTTTTATATAATTTTTTTAATGAATTAAGTAACGTTTATGACAACCCTTTTCCAAAACACAACATAGAATGTGAGATACAAGAGGAGAATGCATACATTCATCATTTGTTTTCAAAACGGTTACAAAAAATGTACTGTGGCACACCATTTTTATGACATGATTTTGAAAATTCCTAACGCCAACACTGATGGAGTATTGGTGCATACAAAACAGCAGCAGGCGGCTGTGGCCTGCGGGCCGGTTCTAATACTAATCAAATATCATCCATATCATAGATAATAAGTCCATAGATAATTCATTATTGACTTTGACACATAGGCACTAGATGGATCCCGCATACCACTAGTGGTACACTACCACAGTTTACGAATCACTGCAATAGAATATACATTGAATGACAGCTAACATCAGTAGCTGAGCTTTGCTAAATTGCTATCATTAGCTGTTCACACACAAAGATAATGCACAAGCATAATTTCTGTCATTTCATGTGAAAATCTGTCAGTAGCTCCTATGTTTTTCATCATTTTACAGTTGAGCTACTGCGTGTCAAAAAATTTCCCTTGTGCATCAATAACGTTTGTCTAAGTCTAAGTCCATCGGCATGCGCTCTGCAAACAGCCTCTTTAAACACAGGTATTGAGCAAACTAATTGCATACTAATAGGACAAAAGGAATTTTGATTCTTATTTCTGAAAAAATGTCCTCGAGGATTAAATTTACCCTCCTTCCTACAGTAGTTCCTTTATAGCACAAGGCTCAAACTCAAGGCTCGGAGGCCTGGAAATAATGTACACCAAGAAGGCATTTCATCTTTATTTATAAATGTATTTACACTTTGACATAAAAAAAATGCACAGATGCATGCAAATGCAGCTCTTAACTCAATGTTTTATTTGATGCAACAAGCTATTCCTGGCTTTTTTGTCATCAAAACCCTTTTCTAATGAAAAATCTACACTAGCTGAATTTAAGTTGTCACTTTGATTTTTGACTCCAAAGCAGGTTTTCCATCAGTTTGTCGGTAAATAATGATAATAATCAAACAAAGGGGAAATTGTGTATAATATCATGAAGCCGCCCTCCAGGGACTTTGGTATCTGCAATGTGGCCCACGATGAACATGAGTTTGACGCCACTGCTTCACAGACATGTTGAATTGTGCAAGTATAAACATGATGCAGCCTATACTTCAGTGCAACTTTATTTATTTAACATTCATTCATTTTCTGTAACGCTTATTCTCATTAGCTTCACAGGTATAAGATGGAGCCTATCCCAGCTGACTTCGAGCGAGCCAGCCGAGACATGGTTTTAGTTACCAAACATGATGCACTTTACATGAAGCCAGTAAAACAGCTGGAAGTGCAATACACTTTTGCACAAGAGCCTAAAAACTGAAATAAATAACATGCACTTCATGGACATCACTGAATCTGGCTGTAACAGCATAATAATCCATCCATCCATCCATTTTCTACCACTTGTCCCTATTGGGGTCGCGGGGGGTGCTGGAACCTCATAATAATGTCATTTGTAAACACATAATAAGTAAATTTAAGCATTTAAGTCCCATCTTAAAAATCATTTGTATACGCTAAACTTTAAACAGAACCCCCTTTTAGACCAGTTGATCTGCTGTCTCTTTTCTGCTCTGCCCCCCTCTCCTGTGTGGAGAGGTTATTAGGTGAACACAGATGATTCGCTAGCTGTTCAAATTCAAGACCCGGGGTGGACCACTCATCTGTGCATCAGTTGGGGACGTCTCTGCGCTGCTGACTTGTCTCCACTCAAGATGATCTCCTGCTGGCCCCACTATGGACTGGACTCTCACACTATTAACTAGATCTAGTCGACGTTCATTGCACCGGTCGCCCAGGGGTTTCTAGTGTGCATCAACTAGTGTGCCGTGAGATACAGTCTGGTGTGCCATGGGAGATTATGTAATTTCACCTATTTGGGTTAGAAATATTTTTTGCAAACCAGTAATTATAGTCCCCGCGACCCCAAAGGGAATAAGCGGTAGAAAATGTATGGATGGAATTATAGTCTGCAAATGATGTGTTGTTGTTGAGTGTCGGTGCTGTCTAGAGCTGGGCAGAGTTACAGTGTAATACTCTTCCATATCAGTAGGTGGCAGCCGGTAGCTAAATGCTTTGTAGATGTCGGAAACAGCAGGAGGCAGTGTGCAGGTAAAACAAGGTGTCTAATGCTTAAACCAAAAATAAACAAAAGGTGAGTGCCCCTAAGAAAAGGCATTGAAGCTTAAGGAAGGCTATGCAGAACAAAACTAAAACTGAACTGGCTACAACATCAACAAAAACTAAATGCTGGACAACAGCAAAGACTTACTGTGGAGAAATGACAATGTACATCCGAACATGACATGACAATCAACAATGTCCCCACAAAGAAGGATAAAAACAACTTAAATAGTCTTGATTGCTAAAACAAAATAGGTGCGGGGAATAGCGCTCAAAAGAAGACATGAAACTGCTACAGGAAAATACCCAAAAAAGAGAAAAAGCCACCAAAATAGGAGCGCAAGACAAGAACTAAAACACTACACACAGGAAAACAGCAAAAAACTCAAAATAAGTCAGGGCGTGATGTGACAGGTGGTGACAGTACACCTACTTTAAGACAAGAGCTATAGTGATGCATGCTTGGTTATGGTTTGAAGTCATATCCAACAATTGCGACGACTTTTTACTGTCAAATGAGTTTAGTTTTTTAATGATTTCTGCTGGTGGTGTGCCTCTGGATTTTTTCAACGCAAAAAATGTGCCTTGGCTCAAAAAAGGTTGAAAAACACTGGGCTAAAATATGGTCATCTTTTGTCCATTTTACTGCTCTAAGGGCTCAACTCGCCCCTCTGTGGTCTGGTAGCCGCACCCCACAACCACAGTGCCCCCGCCTGGGCTGACTGGCTGGGTCACAGTGCCGTATGGATATCCGTTGTGCGGCACCAGAACCGGCTGCTGGTGATAGACGCCATAGGGGAGGAGAGGGTGGAAGTGAGGTGGCGGCGGCGGTGGAAAGTAGGAGCTCACTCCGGTTTGATGGAGCACCTGTTGGTGGGATCGAGGCTGACACATTCCCCAGGGGGCATCCACATAGTGCGGCGACAGGTAAAGCAGGTCTGGTTGAACTTTCTTCACCCTGTGACGGCGCCGGTAGTTGCCGTATTTGAACATGCCATCAAAGGCGGGGTCAAGCATCCAGTGGTTGCGCTTCTTCGCCAAATTGGTCTCCTGGGGCACCTTGATGAAACATTCATTCAGAGACAAATTGTGTCGGACGCTGTTTTGCCAGCTCTTCTGGTTCTTGCGATAGAATGGGAACCTGGAGGAGATGTAGTCATAAATGTTGCTCAGAGTTGCCCTCTTGCCCGAGCTGTCATTGATGGCCATGGCGATTAGAGCAACGTACGAGTATGGTGGTTTCTCCCACTCACCCGCACTATTTGGGCTCATTTCCTGCAGCTGCGCTCCCTGATTCTTTGGTGATGTATCCTCCATTGTGCGTCCGTGTGTGTGTGTGTATGTGTGTGTGTGTGTCCTGCTCTGCAAGAACTCCTAAGTTAAGTTAGCCGTGTGCTGCCAAGCAAGACACAGGTGCAGCAACAAACTCCGCCCTGCCACTTTCATTATTACACCCTTCATGTGACTTCTCTTGAAAATGTTGAATAGTTCTGCTTTGGAGTGGTTTAATCAAAGAGTTGTTTATTATTTATTGAGGATCCCCATTAACCGACACACAAACGGCAGGCTCGTCTTCCTGGGGTCCTTTTCAAAAGTTCAAAGTAAAATAATAATACACAGATCCAGTCACAAGACATCCACAAATCTAGTTACAAATAAAAGAAAAGGAAAAGAAAAAGAAAATTCTCAAAATAATGACATAAAACAACAGTACACAGATACAGTTGCAGAACATACGCAGATCCAGTTACAATAAAAGAAAGGAAAAAGGAAAAGAAAAAGAAAATTCTCAAAAAAAAAAAAAAAAACAGTACGCAGATCCAGTTACAGAACATACGCAAATCCAGTTACAGTAAAAGAAAGGAAAAAGGGAAAGAGAAGAAAAAAAAAAGTTCTCAAACTGATAACATGAAAGATTGCATCAGTAGAAACAATTGTGCACACAAGCTGAGGCAGAGCATAGATCACGGTCGCCTTGCAAAAGACTCGTCATCTTCTCATAATTAGAAACATAATGTGTAGTTTCGCACAAACCACACAATGTGGTTACACAATCACCACAAATGTAAATGTCTGCAAAAAATTGTTTTGTGGTTTACAAAGGTGTGGTCGCGTAGCGCATGGTTGCTGTTGGTGTGACCACAGGATACAGGGACAGTTGGCACATAAAAATATCTTTTAATTAGGACGAGGCAGGCAAAAAGCCAAAGGCACACCAAGAACAATAGTCCTGTGTCGCAGGTAAACCCAGGGCAAAATTACTGCAAGACAAAACCAAAACACTAGCGTTAATTTCGTTGACAGATCATTTTCGTCTTAGTTATCGTCAACAACCTATTTTCCAAATGACAATAAGACCATGGCGGATTAAAAAAAAGCAGATTGACTAAGACGATAACATTAACTGACATTTTTGTCGACGAATAAAAACAAGACAAAAATGTTGAAAGAAACAAAATACAATCATATTTATTTTGTCTTGCAGACAAGTGGGACAAGTTGGTAATATATCCAACCAACGCTCTTTAACGGCGCACAGTTAGTTATGAAGGCGAGCCAATCAGATGCTTTTCCTTGTGAGATGACAAAATTGGATTTTTCACCGAAAAAACAATAATGTGTGGATTCAACATGTTCCCCATCGTAATATGTGTACAAATGGGGGTAAGTGAAGAGGACACATTTTATTTTTGACGCTATGTGATGCCATCTGTTGGCAAGTCATCATGACATCTGCACAACTGTAAGTTAAAGCTATGGGGAAAAAAACCCATTTCCATATGAGTTGGGAAATTATGTTAGATGTAAATATAAACGGAATACAATGATTTGCAAATCATTTTCAACCCATATTCAGTTGAATATGCTACAAAGACAACATATTTGATGTTCAAACTGATAAACCTTTTTTTTTTGTAAATAATCATTAACTTTAGAATTTGATGCCAGCAACACGTGACAAAGAAGTTGGGAAAGGTGGCAATAAATACTGATAAAGTTGAGGAATGCTCATCAAGCACTTATTTTGAACATCCCACAGATGTGCAGGCTAATTTGGAACAGGTGGATGCCATGATTGGGTATAAAAGTAGATTCCATGAAATGCTCAGTCCTTCACAAACAAAGATGGGGCGAGGGTCACCACTTTGTCAACAAATGCATGAGCAAATTGTTGAACAGTTTAAGAAAAACCTTTCTCAACCAGCTATTGCAAGGAATTTAGGGATTTCACCAACTACGGTCCGTAATATCACCAAAGGGTTCAGATAATCTAGAGAAATCACTGCACGTAAGCAGCTAAGCCCGTGACATTTGATCCCTCAGGATGTACTGCATCAACAAGCGACATCAGTGTTTAAAGGATATCACCACATGGGCTCAGGAACACTTCAGAAACCCACTGTCAGTAACTACAGTTGGTCGCTACATCTCTAAGTGCAAGTTAAAACTCTCCTATACAAGGCGAAAACCGTTTATCAACAACACTCAGAAACGCCGTCGGCTTCGCTGGGCCTGAGCTCATTTAAGATGGACTGATACAAAGTGGAAAAGTGTTCTGTGGTCTGACGAGTCCACATTTCAAATTGTTTTTGGAAACTGTGGACGTCGTGTCTTCCGGACCAAAGAGGAAAAGAACCATCCGGATTGTTATAGGCGCAAAGTTGAAAAGCCAGCATCTGTGATGGTATGGGGGTGTATTAGTGCCCAAGACATGGGTAATTTACACATCTGTGAAGGCACCATTAATGCTGAAAGGTACATACCGGTTTTGGAGCAACATATGTTGCCATCCAAGCAACGTTACCATGGACGCCCCTGCTTATTTCAGCAAGACAATGCCAAGCCACGTGTTACATCAACGTGGCTTCATAGTAAAAGAGTGCAGGTACTAGCCTGGCCTGCCTGTAGTCCAGACCTGTCTCCCATTGAAAATGTGTGGCGCATTATGAAGCCTAAAATTCCACAACGGAGACCCCCGGACTGTTGAACAACTTAAGCTGTATATCAAGCAAGAATGGGAAATAATTCTACCTGAGAAGCTTAAAAAATGTGTCTCCTCATTCCCAAACGTTTACTGAGTGTTGTTAAAAGGAAAGGCCCTGTAACACAGTGGTGAACATGCCCTTTCCCAACTACTTTGGCACGTGTTGCAGCCATGAAATTCTAAGTTAATTATTATTTGCAGAAATAAAGTTTATGAGTTTGAACATCAAATATCTTGTCTTTGTAGTGCATTCAACTGAATATGGGTTGAAAAGGATTTGCAAATCACTGTATTCCGTTTATATTTACATCTAACACAATTTCCCAACTCATATGGAAATGGGGTTTGTATTTGCTGCTTCCAATTCTCCTGCGTTCATAAACAAATTATAATGGAGGCGTGCATCGTGACTCTGTGTCACAACACACATACGCACCTGCATTGCCAGAGACGTTGCATGAACAAAATAGAAAAGCGGTATTGTATGAAAAATTGTTTCAGAAGTGGGATTCCTATCTCTTTAGGTCATGGACAGGGTAGGTATAGGTTTTACAAGCGACTTGTCCAGGGTGTACCCCGCCTTCCGCCCGATTGTAGCTGAGATAGGCTCCAGCGCCCCCCGCGACCCCGAAGGGAATAAGCGGTAGAAAATGGATGGATGGATGGAAGCAACTAGACCCTGCAGGTTTGAATTGGAGTTTAGGGCACTATTCAGAGTGCTAAGAAAAATGGTGTCAAAAGTGGGATTCTTAGCTGTGATTCCGTACGAGGCCTTTAAGAATAACATAGAATAGAAAGTACTTTATTGATCCCTGGGGGAAATTCAGCACCACAGTTCGCTCACAATAGACAATAAATACTCCATCCATCCATCCATCCATTTTCTACCGCTTATTCCTTTCGGGGTTGCGGGGGGTGCTGG
This sequence comes from Nerophis lumbriciformis, assembly GCF_033978685.3. Taxonomy (NCBI): domain Eukaryota; kingdom Metazoa; phylum Chordata; class Actinopteri; order Syngnathiformes; family Syngnathidae; genus Nerophis; species Nerophis lumbriciformis. Next base: position 19,855,713 of record NC_084548.2, read on the forward strand.
AGCCTATCTCAGCTATACAGCATTATTCACATGTGAATAATATAAAAACAGTCTATTATACAGCATTATTCACATGTGAATAATATAAATATATTATATATATATTCTACATTTAAGTACAGTCAAGAAGGAACATATGCATTACGCAGTCTGATAGCCGTCGGTATGAAGGACCTCCTGTGTCGTTCCGTGTTGCATTTTGGGAGTCTGAGCCTTCCACTGAACGTGCTCATTCTCTCCGCCAGGTCCGAGTGTAGTGGGAGGGAGGTGTTGTCCATAACGGCTAGGAGCTTTTAAGCTTTTTTAAGTCATGGACTGGGCAGGTAGAGGTGTTACAAGCAAGCAACCAGACCCAGGTTCAAATTGGAGTTTGAGGCACTATTCAGAGTTCTATGAAAAATGGTGTCAAAAGTGGGATTATTAGCTGTGATTTTGTCTGAGGCATTTAAGTCATGGACTGGGCAGCTAGAGGTTTTACAAGCAAGCAACCAGACCCAGGTTCAGATTGGAGTTTAAGGCACTATTCAGAGTTCTATGAAAAACGGTGTCAGAAGTAGGAGTGTGATCATCGATGATTCTTTAGGTGGAGAAACAAATCACCAGGATAGTAGATTTGACAAAGGAGAAAAAGACAGTTTCAGATGATTCAAACTTAATTGTTAGGCTTGTGTGTAACACAATGGAATGTCTCAGTTTAAGGCAACCTTGACGCAGAGAGTTTAGTTCCTTCATCTTTTCATTCAGCCGTGAACGGCAACACAGTCATACACAATAGTTGTCGAACAGGACTTTTTGGACACCTGTTGTTGTTTTCACTTTCAGAAGGGGAATAAGTGAGGTCAGCTTCATCTGGAAGGGAATAAAGTACACTTGACTCATCATGATAGCAGCAATTATGTGATTGGCAATAAGTGTTGAAGTGCCAATGTGGCAAAACACATTACGCATACCGTAGTTTTCGGACAATGAGTCGCAGTTTTTTTCATAGTTTGGTGCGACTTATACTTTGGAGCGACTTATGTGTGAAATTATTAACACATTACCGTAAAATATCAAATAATATTATTTAGCTCATTCACATAAGAGACTAGACGTATAAGATTTCATGGGATTTAGCGATTAGGAGTGACAGATTGTTTGGTAAACGTATAGCATGTTCTATATGTTCTAGTTATTTGAATGACTCTTACCATAATATGTTACGTTAACATACCAGGCACGTTCTCAGTTGGTTATTTATGTGTCATATAACGTAAATTGCCTTTCAAATGTCTATTCTTGGTGTTGGGTTTTATCAAATACATTTCCCCAAAAAATGCGAGTTATACTCCAGTGCGACTTATATATGTTTGTTTCCTTCTTTATTATACAATTTTTGTCCGGAGCGACTTATACTCCGAAAAATACGGTACATACACCTCCAACTAAACTTTTTTTAATATCAGGGAAAATATATTGATTTCGACAAAATAACAATAGAAATATGTTTTTGAATACATTTCAATAGGTTATTTGGTGTGTCGTGTATTTAGTGCCTTTTACAACACTAAATGCTTTTGAATTCCCTTGTTGGGTGCAGCTCAAGCGCCAGGGTATTTAGCCTGTAACTGACTCTTCTCCCGAATTGGGCACGGTGCATTGTTGGTTTCTACATGTTCCAACGACCTTGCTGTTGCCAAACTGTGCTACGGAGCTGACCTACACTTTAATATTTGTTCAGCGCCAGTCACCACCAGGGATGAGAATTGATAAGAATTTTTTCGGCTCCGATCCCACTTTCGATTCTGCTTAGCGATTCGGTTCCTTAACGATTTTCTTATCCATTCACATTTGGAAAAAAGGGAAGAAAAAAGTAGATTAGCCTCAATTGTGATACTTTTCGGTACTTTTCTAAATAAAGGGGGACCACAAAAAATTGCATTATAGGCTTTATTTTAACAAAAAATATTACGGTACATTTAACATATGTTTCTTATTGCAAGTTTGTCCTTAAATAAAATAGTGAACATACAAGACAACTTGTCTTTTGTTAGTAAGTAAGCAAACAAGGGCTCCTAATTTAGCTGCTGGCGTATGCAGTAACATATTGTGTCATTTTCCATTCTATTATATTGTCAAAATTATTAAGGACAAGTGGTAGAAAATGAATTATTAATCTACTTGTTCATTTACTGTTAATATCTGCTTACTTCTGTTAAAATGTAATAATCACGTATTCTTCTGTTGTTTGATACTTTACATTAGTTTTGGATGATACCACAAATTAGGGTATCAATCCGATACCAAGTCGTTACAGGATTATACATTGGTCATATACAAAGTTCTCATGTGTCCAGGGACATATTTCCTGAGTTTATAAACATAATATAAATTTTAAAAAAGTGAAAGAAGATCTTGTGATGCCAAAAAATATTGATGTAATCATAGTAGTATCGACCAGATACGCTACTGTATTTGGTATCATTACAGTGGATGTTAGGGTTAGGGGGGGTTGGTGTACCGGTACTTTTCAGAGGCGGTATAGTAGCGAATATGATTCATTAGTATCGCAGTACTATACTAATACCGGTATACCGTACAACCCCAGTTCGGAGCGGTTAAAAACGCGACTTTCATTCATAATTATTGCATGCTGTGTCTTCAAATGTTTCAGCATGTTGCTCGCATGTCTTCCTCTTGACCAACTTGCAGCCTTATAATTATTACCCTTATAATTATTACAAGTAGCACTGTTGCAATCTTTTCTTGCAAAATATTAGTGTTTGTTTCGACCGTGCATCGCCGTCTTGAGATCTGACATCACTACGCAGACCGCACGTTGTGTAATGACATCATGTACACCCGAACGAATCGATAAGAGAATCGCTTGACACAATGGCGAGAACCGGTTTTTGACTCCCATTCCTAGTCACCTCAAAATAAAAGGGTAAATAAAAGTAGCCAAAGACAATCCAATCCAATCCACTTTATTTATATATCAATCAATCAATCAATGTTTATTTATATAGCCCTAAATCACAAGTGTCTCAAAGGGCTGCACAAGCCACAACGACATCCTCGGTACAGAGCCCACATAAGGGCAAGGAAAAACTCACCCCAGTGGGACGTCGATGTGAATGACTATGAGAAATCTTGGAGAGGACCGCATATGTGGGTAACCCCCCCCTCTAGGGAGACCGAATGCAATGGATGTCGAGTGGGTCTAACATAATATTGTGAGAGTACAGTCCATAGTGGATCCAGCATAACAGTAAGAGTCCAGTCCACAGTGGGGTCAGCAGGAAACCATCCCGAGCGGAGACGGGTCAGCAGCGCAGAGATGTTCCCAACCGATACACAGGCGAGCGGTCCACCCCGGGTCCCGACCCCGGACAGCCAGCACCCCATCCATGGCCACCGGACCTGTGTGTCTCCCCCTCCACAAGGGATAGGGGGGAGCAGAGGATAAAAGAAAAGAAACGGCAGATCAACTGGTCTAAAAAAAGGGGGCTATTCAAAGGGTAGAGTATACAAATGAGTTTTAAGATGGGACTTAAATGCTTCTACTGAGGTAGCATCTCTAACTGTTACCGGGAGGGCATTCCATAGTACTGGAGCCGAATAGAAAACGCTCTATAGCCCGCAGACTTTTTTTGGGCTCTGGGAATCACTAATAAGCCGGAGTTCTTTGAACGCAGATTTCTTGCCGGGACATATGGCACAATACAATCGGCAAGATAGGATGGAGCTAGACCGTGTAGTATTTTATATGTAAGTAGTAAAACCTTAAAGTCGCATCTTAAGTGCACAGGAAGCCAGTGCAGGTGAGCCAGTATAGGCGTAATATGATCAAACTTTCTTGTTCTTGTCAAAAGTCTAGCAGCCGCATTTTGTACCAACTGTAATCTTTTAATGCTAGACATAGGGAGACCCGAAAATAATACGTTACAGTAATCGAGACGATGCATGAATAATGATCTCAGCGTCGCTAGTGGACAAAATGGAACGAATTTTAGCGATATTACGGAGATGAAAGAAGGTCGTTTTAGTAACACTCTGAATGTGTGACTCAAACGAGAGAGTTGGGTCATTTAAACAACAAAAATGTTTCCAAAGTGCTGCACAACAATATTAAAAACAATATTCAAATATTATCCTTAGATCCACCAATGACTGAATAAAAACAAAAAAAATAAATACAAAACCAATATAAAAACAATATAAAAATAAATATGATTAAAAACGATTTTAAAGGGAAAAACCAATTAAAACAATGAATAGAACTCAAAATCCAAAAACACAAAGACAACACAAAGAGCTTCCTGTACGCCTTGTTAATAGGTGGTTAATTATTTCTGTGAAATGTTTATTGACTCGACTCTAACCAGCGTCTCCTCGTTGGCATTCAGTTGATCTGATATGGAGACAAACCAACAGCCGAATTCCAAGCTGCTTAAGTAATACCTGAGAACAGTTTACAGTTCTCTTTTTGTTTATACTGCTGTTTGGTATGGCATACCAGAGCAGATTATTCATTTGCTACAAGAAATGAGACGATACAATTTAGCAGGGCTTGAGTCTTGGGGGGCGGGGCATGAAATCTGGATGACTGATTGATGTTTTGGTAATGTTCAATCATGGTCTTTGAGTCTTTTGTTGGAGGCGGGTGATCAAAAGTAAAAGAGTTCAGAGAAAACATCTGTGATGTCATCCGCTGACGGTAGCGTGACATTGTCCTGAGGGAGCCGGGCAGGCTGCAGCCTATTTCCGCCCGGAGGGGGAGGAGCTTGCGGGAGCGTAGCGTGCTGTCCGCTCGCGAAAGCCTTCCCTGACGTCCTTGGTCTGGAGCGGCGCTTCCGGGACTGCGGTGACGCAGCGCCGTCCTCGGACCAAATGGAGCTAATCGTAATTAGCTTGCCATTTGGCCCCCATGTCAAGTCTAGCTCCGCCATGGCTCCTAACGACTCCATGTTCCTTTCGGGAAAACTTTTTGAAGCTGGCGACATTCTGTCAAGACGTGGACTTTGACGGGGTTTGTATTCCCGAGTTGCAAGGAAATTGAAGCGGACATGGCGTGAAGGTAAGGACATCTTTATTTTAACACTAACAAAGAGGTGTAAACAAAAAGCGCGCACAAGGCGGAAATGCAAACTTGACTATGAAACAAAAAAAACTAGCACAAAGGCAAAACTATGGACATGAAATAAATAACACTTACCGTGACCAGAACAAATCAATCAATCAATCAATGTTTATTTATATAGCCCTAAATCACAAGTGTCTCAAAGGGCTGCACAAGCCACAACGACATCCTCGGTACAGAGCCCACATAAGAGCAAGGAAAAACTCACCCCAGTGGGACGTCGATGTGAATGACTATGAGAAACCTTGGAGAGGACCGCATATGTGGGTAACCCCCCCTCTAGGGGAGACCGAATGCAATGAATGTCGAGTGGGTCTTACATAATATTGTGAGAGTCCAGTCCATAGTGGATCCAACATAATAGTAAGAGTCCAGTCCATAGTGGGGCCAGCAGGACACCATCCCGAGCGGAGACCAGTCAGCAGCGCAGAGATGTTCCCAACCGATGCACAGGCGAGCGGCCCACGGTCCACCCCGGGTCCCGACTCTGGACAGCAAGCACTTCATCCATGGCCACCGGACCTGTGCCCCCCCCCCCCCCCCCTCCACAAGGGAGAGGGGAGCAGAGGAGAAAAGAAAAGAAACGGCAGATCAACTGGTCTAAAAGGGGGGTCAATTTAAAGGCTAGAGTATACAAATAAGTTTTAAGATGGGACTTAAATGCTTCTACTGAGGTAGCATCTCTAACTGTTACCGGGAGGGCATTCCATAGTACTGGAGCCCGAATAGAGAACGCTCTATAGCCCGCAGACTTTTTTTGGGCTCTTGGAATCACTAATAAGCCGGAGTTCTTTGAACGCAGATTTCTTGCCGGGACATATGGTACAATACAATCGGCAAGATAGGCTGGAGCTAGACCGTGTAGTATTTTATACGTAAGTAGTAAAACCTTAAAGTTGCATCTTAAGTGCACAGGAAGCCAGTGCAGGTGAGCCAGTATAGGCGTATTATGATCAAACTTTCTTGTTCTTGTCAAAAGTCTAGCAGCCGCATTTTGTACCAATTGTTATCTTTTAATGCTAGACATAGGGAGACCCTAAAATAATACGTTACAGTAGTTGAGACGAGACGTAACGAACGCATGAATAATGATCTCAGCGTCGCTAGTGGATAAATGGAACAAATTTTAGTGATATTACGGAGATGAAAGAAGGCCGTTTTAGTAACACTCTTAATGTGTGATTCAAACGAGAGAGTTGGGTCGAAGATAATACCCAGATTCTTTACCGAGTCGCCTTGCGTAATTGTTTGGTTGTCAAATGTTAAGGTGGCATTATTAAATAAATGTTGGTGTCTAGCAGGACCGATAATCAGCATTTCCGTTTTCTTGCCGTTGAGTTGCAAGAAGTTAGCGGACATCCATTGCTTAATTTCATTAAGACACGCCTCCAGCTGACTACAATCCGGCGTGTTGGTCAGCTTTAGGGGCATGTAGAGTTGGGTGTCATCAGCATAACAGTGAAAGCTAACACCGTATTTGCGTATGATGTCGCCTAGCGGCAGCATGTAAATACTGAAGAATGCAGGGCCAAGAACCGAACCCTGAGGAACTCCGCACATTACCTTAACATAGTCCGAGGTCACATTATTATGGGAGACGCACTGCATCCTGTCAGTAAGATAAGAGTTAAACCACGACAAGGCTAAGTCTGACATACCAATACGTGTTTTGATACGCTCTAATAAAATATTATGATCGACGGTATCGAAAGCAGCGCTAAGATCAAGAAGCAGCAACATAGATGACGCATCAGAATCCATCGTTAGCAGTAGATCATTAGTCATTTTTGTGAGGGCTGTCTCCGTAGAGGGATTTGCCCTGAAACCGGATTGAAAGGGTTCACAGAGATTGTTAGACACTAAGTGTTCATTTAGCTGCTGTGCGACAATTTTTTCGAGGATTTTCGAAATAAACGGAAGGTGGGACACCGGTCGGTAGTTTACCATGAGGTCAGGATCGAGGTTAGGTCTTTTGAGCAGAGGATGAATAACCGCTTTCTTGAATGCTAGGGGAACAGTGCCAGAGGAAAGTGATAAGTTTATAATATTTAGCACTGATGTACCTAATAATACAAAAAGCTCTTTGATAAGTTTCCCAGGAAGTGGGTCAAGTAAACATGTTGTTTGTTTTATCCCACTTACACGCCGTAATAGTTCCTCTAATGTTATTTCATCAAAAAGACAGAGACTATTTTGGATTGCAGTATCCGTCGTATATACAGTCGTATCTGTGTTAATATAACGATGTCCCCAACTCGTCTGTGCATCAGTTGGGGACATCTCTGCGCTGCTGACCTGTCTCCGCTCGGGATGGTCTCCTGCTGGCCCCACTATGGACTGGACTCTCACTATTATGTTAGATCCACTATGGACTAGACTCTCACAATATTATGCTAGATCCACTCGACGTCCATTGCAGCGGTCGCCCAGGGGGGGTCCCCACATCTGCGGTCCCCTCCAAGGTTTCTCATTATTATCCCATTGGGTTGAGTTTTTTCTTGCCCTGATGTGGGATCTGAGCCAAGGATGTCGTTGTGGCGTGTGCAGCCCTTTGAGACACTTGTGATTTAGGGCTATATAAGTAAACATTGATTGATTGATTGATTGATGAAAGAAGAAAGTGAATGAATGTTTATAACTGAATAAAATGTTGTATTATTTTTTTTAATGAATTAAGCCTTTTTCCAAAACACAATATAGAATGTGAGATATAACAGGATAATGCATGCATTTATCATTTGTTTTCAAAACGGTTACAAAAAAACGGGACCCCAAAAATTTACTGTGGGACCCCATTTTTATGACTTGATGGGGTGCCTAGGACCCCATTTGGAAAATTCTTAGCGCCAACACTGATGGAGTATTGGTGCGTGCAAAACAGCAGCAGGCAGCTGTGGCCTGCGGGCCGGTTCTAACACTAATCAAATATTATCCCAAGGGCCATAGATCCGGACCTCGGGCCTTGACTTTGACACCCCTGATGTAGTGGTACGCCAAAAAAATCACTTCATGAAAGTATAGTGTATTATCTCTCTATATTTAAACACAGTGCTTCTGTTGAAACTGTGTGTAATGTTACAGTGTCCACAAATATTAGATATAAATATAAAAACTTCAGCCTTGTTTTTAATGAATACTTGGGCCTACTACACTACTGTATCCTAATGTTGATCATTATGGTGGTACTTGGATACCCACATTTTTTCTTGGTGAAGAAAGTTTCAGAACCACTGATCTACTTTACTGCACTGGGCGGTATAGCTCGGTTGGTAGAGTGGCCGTGCCAGCAACTTGAGGGTTCCAGGTTCGATCCCCGCTTCCGCCATCCTAGTCACTGCCGTTGTGTCCTTGGGCAAGACACTTTACCCACCTGCTCCCAGTGCCACCCACACCTGTTTAAATGTAACTTAGATATTGGGTTTTCACTATGTAAAGTGCTTTGAGGCACTGAGAAAAGCGCTATATATATAATTCACTTCTCTTCACTGCTGTATCCATCCATCCATCCATCCATCCATCCAGTACCCTGATGTATAGTACATAACATTGGCCAGCAGAGGGAAGCAGAATGCCATAGATCAGTGGTTCCCAACCTTTTTTCAGTGAAAATTGTTTTAATTCAAGTACCCCCTAATCAGAGCTAAGCATTTTTGGTTGAAAAAAAGAGATAAAGAAGTAAAATACAGCACTATGTCATCAGTTTCTTATTTATTAAATTGTATAACAGTGCAAAATATTGCTCATTTGTAGTGGTCTTTCTTGAACTATTTGGAAAAAAAGATAGGTTTTTATTTATATTTATAAAGGATTTTTGAATTGTTGCTATTTTTTAGAATATTTAAAAAAAATCTCACGTACCCCTTGGCATACCTTAAAGTACCCCCAGGGGTGCGCGTACCCCCATTTGAGAACCACTGCCATAGATCATCATCATGGTCATTAAAAAGTGCTGTGATATAGGGTCACCGTTTTTTTCTTGATATCAAATAGGCATCATAACATTGATGTATTGTCGTCATTTTAGCGTTATCTCGTATACCAGGGAAGAAAACAAAACATAAACGGTATGTACCTTGATTAACCTGAAATGCATGGATGGTTGTTTATATCGCGAAAGAATGAATGAATTGTATCGTCAGACAAGTCAATATTCTGTGCCTTGACAAACCCATATATGTCTCAAAACAGGACACATGTTGTGGACTGGCTGGTCCATCTTGCATATACTTATTGGTGTGACGGATGATTAAAAAACAACAGCAAAAAAACAAACCAAAACAAAAGAGTTGCTTTTAGTCAAAGCAAGAATTCTGCTCAAGCCATGAAAACAGCTCACTGCTTGAACTATGCGATACATCCCCCGTTGTGAGTTCATTCCTAGTTGGTGAGAAGGTTGGTAAACAACATCCACCCGGTGACCTTGTCGTTTCTTCATTCCGACACGTCCCATTTTCGAACTTTTGAAGTCCAAAACAAAAAGAGGAAAATGTATCCCGGGGGTCTTTAGAATTCATGTAAGGAGCCATAAAAACAACACTTCATCAGAGGCGCCATTCAGAATGGTGACCCGCAATATATGAGGCGGGGATTCAAATGAAAAGCATTGTGCCGGAGAGATTTGTCTCGTCCTTGGCCCCTTTGCGTCTTTTTGCTGGCCTCTCATGAGTGACTTGGACGTGGACAAGATGATTGAGAAACAAAAGCGGCACGGTCCGATTGGATTCCAGCACATGACAGTGTGTGTGTGTGTGTGTGTGCAATGGAAAGACACAAGAACATTTGGTCCAGTGTATCAATCTGCTGAGGGAAGGAAGAAGAGGTTTTGTGGAGGCGATATGGGACGATGTGAGCGGGCTGTGAGAAAGGCAGTTCCAGTTGATCGTTCTTTAGAAAAGGCCCCCCTCCGCAACTCTCCTGCTGGGTCTTCTTCGGCTCTTGCTACAATGCTGACCCCAAACCCCCGGGACCCACTCCCTTACCGAATGTGGCTTCCTACTGCCCTCCACATGCTGATACGTTGTCAGGCCGGAGCCCAAACCTCAACATATGGAGGCCATGGAGCCAAAGTGCTGATCCACAGCTGGGACTCAGCTGGAAAGGGCAGAGAGTCTTTGCAGCACCACATCAGGCAACTTCCGGATTGCTGGAAACCGGCAGACAACCATGCTAGAAACGTTTGTATATATCTTGAAATGAAAACACTGCATTCTTACTTCTACAATCGTAATATCAGGGGGTTGGTTTTTTTTTTAAAAAAGAGTAAAAGCCACCCAATGAATAGGACGCAATATGTGAAGCTTGGAGAATACACGTCGGCAAGCTTAAACATAACTTGCGGTGTACCCCAGGGGTCAATACTAGAACCACAATTATAAAACCCAAAACCAGTGAAGTTGGCACGTTGTGTAATTCGTAAGTAAAAACAGAATACAATGATTTGCAAATCCTTTTCAACTCATATTCAATTAAATAGACTACAAAGGCAATATTTTTAATGTTCGAACTGAGAAACTTATTTTTTTTGTTGCACATAATCATTAACTTAGAATTTAATGGCAGCAACACATTGCAAAAAAGTTGGCCCAGGGGAATTTTTACCACTGTGTTACATGGCCTTTCCTTTTAACAACACTCAGTAAACGTTTGGGAACTCAGGAGACCAATTTTTGAAGCTTTTCAGGTGGAATTATTTCCCATTCTTGCTTGATGTACAGCTTAAGTTGTTCAACAGTCCGGGGTCTTTGTTGTGGTATGCGCCACACATTTTCAATGGGAGACAGGTCTGGACTACAGGCAGGCCAGTATAGTATCCACACTCTTTTAGTATGAAGCCACGCTGTTGAAACACGTGGCTTGGCATTGTCTTGCTGAAATAAGCAGGGGCGTCCATGATAACGTTGCTTGGATGGCAACATATTGCTCCAAAACCTGTATGTACCTTTCGGCATTAAAGGTGCCTTCACAGATGTGTAAGTTACCCATGTCTTGGGCACTAATACACCCACATACTATCACAAATGAGCTAATATTTGCAAAAAATAACATTTTCCAGTTCGAACATTAAGTATATTGTCTTTGGGGTCTATTCAATTGAATAAAGGTTGAAAAGGAGTTGCAGATCATTGTATTTTGTTTTTATTTACGATTTACACAACGTGCCAACTTCATTGGTTTTGGGGTTTGTAATATAAACGACATCTATAAAGGTCACGAAAGACCACCCACTATGCATTGTGCTCAAAATGTGATGGAATCATGCAATACAGTTTTATCATCATTAGACAAACGACCAATGACTTACAAGCAATTTGTCCTTCATGGTTTTGAACCAATCTTGTTCAAATTTTACAAACATAGGCTAGCCTGTCTCCTAAAGGTGTGTGCCAAATTTGTGGTGATTCAGAAAACACACCCTAAAGTTATTTGGGAGATGTGTGTAAAATTTCAAGTCAATTTGACTTATGGTGTTGAACTTTGGGGTTCTATAACAGCGCCACCATGTGGTGTATTTTCCAGAGGAATAATAGCACAGGCAACACAGTGGCAGTGCAAGTTTTGCCAATTTGTCACCCTCTTTGTGTGCAGCGGTTCAAGGTTAGAGAAGTTAGCTTATGCAAACAAACACACAACGTCATGTAAAAATATTTCATTAATTAATTAGACTGATGTACATAAACAAAAATATGAATAAATGTATATTAAATATATAAGAATATATAGATAAATACATGCTTACATGTTCATTAAAATATGGAAGTGTATGAATAATTAAATACAATGCAAATATAAATAAATACATGCACGTATTTAAAATGTATGAAAATATAAATAAATAAATAAAGTTAATTGTATATACAATTCATGCCCTGAGAACCTAAATAAATGATTTCAAATAAAAGCCTATAACAACAGGGATTAAGACTCAAGTCAATGCCTAAATAATTATTCAAAAACAGCACCATCTGGTGGCAGACTTTCTCAATTGCCACTCATGCAGTTGCCACTGCAACAGCAGCCCTGCACACAAATCTACAGGGACATTTTTTGCTGTAATCAAGAAACTTGATTCAAATATAATTAAAAATGCAAACCATTCATCGCGTCCTTGCATACATCACACTTTTTGAACAGTACTTAGCACAAGCCGCAAGCTATTCGAGTTACAGGAATACCGTTCGCCTGCAAAAATAATGGTTATATTGATACATATTTGTTTAAACATGTACACGTGTGTTTAGTATTTGGCCCCAGTTTTGACTCCTGAAACAACGTTGAGTCACGGCATGAGCATGTGGTCATTCTGATGCTAATGGGGGATTTAACCACCTATTTAACCACACGGGCCCCACTCTCTATACATCTGCACTCAACCTGATCTCACTGTGTGTGTGCATGTGACAAAGAAGGCGAAAGGGTAAAGGTGATTAAGTGCCAGGAAGTTTTTTTTTTCTCCACCATTTCTGGTGAGTGTTTGAAAACAAGTAGAATTGACCTTTGCCAAAGTAAATCCCTATTTGGAACTACATCCAGTAGTATGTAGTCACAGAGAGACATTTTTAGTATTTGCATGAGTTTGTCCTAAAGAATTGTGTTATTGGAGTAAATGAAGTAAATACTAAAAAGTATCCTAACAATGTAACAATGCTTCTTTGTTTTTGCAACGTTGCCATCGTGCCGATTCACGCACTTTCAACAAATCCTGGCAAATTGTGCACTGCCTCGCAACTTTTTTTCAAAGCCCACAACTTCCACGCATATTTTGTCCAAACAGTCTAGTTTTGTTTTGTTTCTATCTGCGCTGAGCCTTCTGGGCTGGGTAATTTAGTATATAAATATTAACTTCAATCAATCAATCAATCAATCAATCAATCAATCAATCAACGTTTATTTGTATAGCCCTTAATCAAGTGCTTCAAAGAGCTGCACAAACCACAACAACATCCTCTGTTCTGAACCAACATTCGGGCAAAGAAAAACTCCAAAAACCCCAAAATGTCAAAAAGAAGAAACCTTTAGTAAGGGGTTGCAGATGTAGGTATCCCCTTCCTGTGGATACCTACCTGGGGCTGCAATGAACGCCAAGTGTGTATAGTTATTTCAAGAACTGATGAATCCTACTTGGATGAGAAGCGAAACGTCTTCTAAGACAAACCAAACAGTCCGGTTGGGATCGATTGCATGCCCTGAGAATACAATGACCTGGATGAATGACAACGTCCATAGAGATAGTTATTGAATTATTCATGATAATGTGAGAGTCCAGTCCATTGGGAGGCGAGCAGAGGGTCACAGGAGGTTTTTCTTCCATGCCAAAGAAAATTGGTCCACTCCGAATAATGACTGAGAAGCGCCCCCTCCAGACTGGTACCTTTTAGGTGATTATCCGTGGCCACCTGGTAACCTCTCCATTCAGGAGAGGAAGGCAGAAAAGAGAAGTGGCCGGTCAACTGGTCTAAAACAGAGTCTGTTTAAGAGCTAGAGTATCTACATGAGTTTTAAGGTGGGACTTGCTTCTACTGAAGTGGCATCTCTAACTGTTGCTGTTAGGGCATTCCAGAGTACTGGAGGCCGAATAGAAAACGCTCTAGAGCCTACAGACTTTTTTGGGGCTCTGGGAACCACTAATAAGCCGGCATTCTTGGAACTTAGATTTGTAGAGAGGGATCGGAGCGTACTTCCTAGTTCACATATTTATTTAACTTTTATTAATCTAGGGCATACTTGCCAACCCTCCCGGATTTTCCGGGAGACTCCCGAAATTCAGCGCCTCTCCCGAAAACCTCCCGGGACAAATTTTCTCCCGAAAATCTCCCGAAATTCAGGCGGAGCTGGAGGCCACGCCCCCTCCAGCTCCATGCGGACCTGAGTCCGCTTTCCCACAATATAAAGAACGTCATCAGTAAAGCAGTCCGTCTGCCGTAAACAGCAATGTTGTGACACTCTTAAACAGGACAATACTGCTATCTAGTGCATTTGATGAAAGCACTTTTGTGCGTACCACACAGCAATGCATCATCAGAGAGGGTGTTCAGCATGGTTAGAAAGATAGTGACAAGGATGGACAATTCAACCCTTAACTCAACAATGAGTAGATGAGTGTTATGTGTGTGTATATGTGTAAATAAATGAACACTGAAATTCAAGTATTTCTTTTATATATATATATATATATATATATATATATATATATATATATATATATATATATATATGGAAAGAAAAAAAATTTAAAAAGAAAAAAAAATAATTAAATGGTTATATGTATCCAGTGATTATACTATAAAGTTATTTTCCATTTAACTTCACCAGTTTTAGATTATTTTTATTCAAAATCGCTGAATTTTCACATCCATCCATTCATCCATTTTCTACCGCTTATTTCCTTTGGGGTCGCGGGGGGCGCTGGAGCCTATCTCAGCTACAATCGGGCGGAAGGCGGGGTACACCCTGGACAAGTCGCCACCTCATCGCAGGGCCAACACAGATAGACAGCATGCAAACTCCACACAGAAAGATCCCGAGCCCGGGATTGAACCCAATTTGCCGTTCAAATACTGAGAAGAGAAGGTGCGGTGAGCAGCAGCCAGTTGAGGCACGTCACTCAATTGTGCCTCACCATGGATTGCAGACTCGGCTAACTGCTGGCCTGCTGTGCAGTGAGACCGTATTGCTATATGAATTATATTATGCATTTCCATAGTTTAGTTAGCTGATGTATATAATGTACAGTGTATTTTGTCAACAACTGTATGTGTGTAACGTATTTCTTGTGCTGAGCAATCATAAAACTGCTGCGAAGACGCACTGTGTGAGGCTCGCGTAACCCCGCCTCCTGGTGCCGGTTAATGCACCTCCGCGCAGACTGCACCCCCGACCGGAGCGCCACACCAACCAAAGCCCACACCCAAACCCTCCACGTGCAAGACCGAATCCACCCCAAAAAAGTCACTTAACAAGAAGCCAAAAAGTGCAAAAACAACATTGCCCGCGCCGGAGGAGCCGTGAACGACTGCAGGGACACAACATTAGGTACACCTGCAGACTGCAGCACGGATTTCATATTTCATTCATTCACAACTCCTCCAACACGAACACCACTGTTCCCGCACTTATAAGTCAAGGTAAGACCATAATAACGTTTTTTTTTTATTAAATGTGCTTTTTTGTGTGCTACAGTTTGTATGTGTAAAGTTAAAGTTAAGTTAAAGTACCAATGATTGTCACACACACACTAGCTGTGGTGAAATTTGTCATCTGCATTTGACCCATCGCCTTGCTCACCCCCTGGGATGTGAGGGGAGCAGTGGGCAGCAGCGGCGCCGCACCCGAGAATAATTGTTGTTGATTTAACCCCCAATTCCAACCCTTGATGCTGAGTGCCAAGCAGGGAAGAATGCTGGTATGAGCTTTTATACATAACCCGTTAACTGCTGCCAATCAAATGGTGAATAAGATACTCTTTAGGGTTCATATGTTTGTAAATCTGACTGTGATGAAGTCAGTGCCTCACCAGTCATGAACCTCACCGCACGTCACTGATATATATATATATATATAATATATATATATATATATATATATATATATATATATATATATATATATATATATATATATATATATATGTATATAGCTAGAATTCACTGAAAGTCAATTATGTATATATATATGTATATATATATATATATATATATATATATATCCATCCATCCATTTTCTACCGCTTATTCCCTTCGGGGTGGCGGGGATATATATATATATATATATATATATATGAAATGTTTGACTTGGTGAATTCTAGCTGTAAATATACTCCTCCCCTCTTAACCACGCCCCAACCACGCCCCCCGCACCCACCCCCCACCCCCACCTCCCGAAATTGGAGGTCTCAAGGTTGGCAAGTATGATCTAGGGTAACAAAGAGGCACTATTTACATGATAGAGAAGTTGAAGTGTGATGATGTCCTCTCGCTGTCTCTCATTTACCGAACTATAGAATGCTCTCAACAGTTTACATATGCTCTTAATGTGCGTGTAATATATACTTAAAGGAGCCATATGTAAGAATTTGGCCAGAAATGGTACTGTAATCACGGTCAAAATTCTGTAGTCCCTTCCCCCTCTCCCTGACTGAGGTTGCCAGATAGGCAGCCGAATCCAGCTCGATCGACTGGGCTACTCCAACGAACTTCAAATGGCAATCGAGTCCTGCGATGTAGATTTCTCTTGTTTATCCTTCTTGCAAGATGGTTTACTAAGTAATTATGCCACATTTTACCAATGTCGATTAGCCAAATGTATTTCTAAAGTTACTCAGCAATACTTTAGTTGGGACTCGGGATAGATTATTGACATTACCCTGATAAAATGTTTAGATTGACCGCATGGACCACCATCGAAACATGGACGAATCCAGCTTCAAAACCCCAGACAAGTTGCATTGCACAAACGGTAGAATATGAATTGAAAACAGTGTAATTTCAGATTTGTTATGTGACTCCTACTTCAGTGGCGATCCCAGCTTGACCGGTGTACGGCGCGGGACTCCCTCTGCGTCAAGATCATAGACTGTATTAGACAATATAGTTTACATACGAAAGGTCCATTTCCATTTATTACAAGTAATAAGAAATGTAAATGCCTGACTTACCTATCAAGGAGAAAATTAGCAAGTTTGGGGTCAGATGAAAAAATAGTCTCTGTCTCCAATCGTCTTCATCTTTCAAAGGCATTCCCGATACAAATCCTTGTTTTGTTCCTAGTTTTGTCATGAATAAGTTGAGAATCGTAAAGAGGCCTTTTTAAATTGACTAAGGTCTGACATGTATAGTAACTTTACCATTGGCAGCAGCTCGATGAAGATGGCAAAGCGTAACTGGCAACCTGGATGTAACACATTCACTGACTTTCTAATTGCTTAAAACGGTGGAGGACGGGGCATCAAAATGAAAACAATAACACGATTTCGGGGCTGTAAATATAATTTTGAAATGATCATATCCCGGCTGAACTACCGTTATCAGTTATTAAGGTATATGAAAAGAACATGATTTATTAATGCCTTTTGACATATCAGGGGCATTTAATGATGACTTTACATGAAATTATTACATATGGCTCCTTCAATATGTATTAGAAAAATATAATAAATATTAAATGTTTATTAAAACACATATGTGTATAAGTCTATGAATGCTCTCATTCATCCAGGTCATTGTAATCTCAGGGCAGTCAATCGATCGCAACTGGACTGTTTGTTTGTTTTAGAAAACGTTTTGCCTCTCATCCGAGTAGGCTTCATCAGTTCATGCTCATAGACTTAGATTGGTCAGATCTAGTCTTAGACTTAGATTGGTCAGATCTAGTCTTAGACTTAGATTGGTCAGATTTAGTCTAGCAGCTGTTGGCAATACCTCAAGAGACTTCATCAGTTCATGCTCATAGACTTAGATTGGTCGGATCTAATCTGAAAATAGTAAGTGTGTAAATAATTAAATCTATATCAGTTCAGTTCAGTTTCAGTTTATTTGGAACATGCATACGATACGATGTAATTTATCACACAATTCCAGTGGTTCCATTACAGCACGTCCGAAAAGGAGTAGGAAGAAGCAGAGCTTCCAACCCCTTTTCATACCATAGCAATTTTATCCTATTTCCTTGTTCTCTGTAACAGAACAGTGAACAAATAAATAATAAATAAATAATATACCATAGTAAGCAAAGAAATATTAAATACATCCATCCATCCATCCATCCATCTTCTTCCGCTTATCCGAGGTCGGGTCGCGGGGGCAGCAGCCTAAGCAGGGAAGCCCAGACTTCCCTCTCCCCAGCCACTTCGTCCAGCTCCTCCCGGGGGATCCCGAGGCGTTCCCAGGCCAGCCGGGAGACATAGTCTTCCCAACGTGTCCTGGGTCTTCCTCGTGGCCTCCTACCGGTCGGACGTGCCCTAAACAACTCCCTAGGGAGGCGCTCGGGTGGCATCCTGACTAGATGCCCGAACCACCTCATCTGGCTCCTCTCGATGTGGAGGAGCAGCGGCTTTACTTTGAGCTCTCCCCGGATGACAGAGCTTCTCACCCTATCTCTAAGGGAGAGCCCCGCCACCCGGCGGAGGAAACTCATTTCGGCCGCTTGTACCCGTGATCTTGTCCTTTCGGTCATAACCCAAAGCTCATGACCATAGGTGAGGATGGGAACGTAGATCGACCGGTAAATTGAGAGCTTTGCCTTCCGGCTCAGCTCCTTCTTCACCACAACGGATCGATACAGCGTCCGCATTACTGAAGACGCCGCACCGATCCGCCTGTCGATCTCCCGATCCACTCTTCCCTCACTCGTGAACAAGACTCCGAGGTACTTGAACTCCTCCACTTGGGGCAAGATCTCCTCCCCAACCCGGAGATGGCACTCCACCCTTTTCCGGGCGAGAACCATGGACTCGGACTTGGAGGTGCTGATTCTCATCCCAGTCGCTTCACATATTAAATACATAAGAATAGAATATAATAGAGTTTTATTGTCATTACTACAGTGAACAGGTTCAAAGAACAACGAAATTGGAGCAGAATAAATAATATAAACATAAATAATCTTTGTCTCTATAAAAAAAAAGTGTTCAAGATTTTCATCATAATTCTTGTTCGGTGTACTTTGTGAACACTTGTAGTTTGAACAGTCTCTTAAACTGAATCATATTGGTGCTTTGTTTGATTTCTTTGGTTAATCCGTTCCATAATTTAATTCCACATACAGATATACTAAATGTTTTAACATATCCCATATAAGAATATAAATATGAATACAAATGTGTGTATATATGTATAAAATGTATGAAAATATACAATGTGTTAATAAATGTGTTGACATATAAACAGAGGTGGGTAGTAACGCGCTACATTTACTCCGTTACATCTACTTGAGTAACTTTTGGGATAAATTGTACTTCTAAGAGTAGTTTTAATGCAACTTACTTTTACTTTTACTTGAGTATATTTATAGAGAAGAAACGCTACTTTTACTCCGCTACTTTTATCTACATTCAGCTCGCTACTCGCTACTAATTTTTATCGATCTGTTAATGCACGCTTTGTTTGTTTTGGTCTGTCAGACAGACCTTCAAAGTGCCTGCGTTACTGGTGACGTTTCACTCCGTTCCACCAATAAAATGCAGTCACTAGTGACGTTTGACTCCGTTCCACCAATCAGATGCAGTTACTGGTGACGTTGGACCAATCAAACAGAGCCAGGCGGTCACATGACCTGACTAAAACAAGTTGAAAAACTTATTGGGGTGTTACCATTTAGTGGTCAATTGTACGGAATATGTACTGTACTGTGCAATCTACTAATACAAGTTTCAATCAATCAATCAAAAGTGTGAAGGAAAAAAGACACTTTTTTATTTCAACCGTACATCCCGTCACAAGCCTAAAGACTGACTGCACAGTTCCTGTCTTCACAATAAAAGTGCCGCTCCATCGCGCCTGCGCTTTCAA
The DNA here is from genome assembly GCF_033978685.3 of Nerophis lumbriciformis. Lineage (NCBI taxonomy): Eukaryota > Metazoa > Chordata > Actinopteri > Syngnathiformes > Syngnathidae > Nerophis > Nerophis lumbriciformis. The sequence goes on from NC_084548.2 coordinate 19,875,336, forward strand.
AATAAGAGTCTCCGAAAGCCAGCGCAAACAAGCTAGCAAGCTACGGAATTTGCCGCCAATGTATTTCTTGTAAAGTGTGTGAAAACGAATATGGAAGCTGGACAAATAAGATACCAAAAACCAAACACTTTCATGTGGTATTAGACAGAAAGGAGGAACTTTTTTTCTCCTGCATTTGAAAACGTGGACGTTAAGCACTGCTGTCTGATTCCAATCAATGCAAGTCATCAGAATCAGGTAATACACCAACTTATATTCTTGCCTTCATGAAAGAAAGGAATCTATATGTGTTAAACATGCATGTATATTCATTAAAACACCTTTAACATGTAAACAAAAACGACAAAATAAATAAATATAAATGATATACTGTATATATCAATGTATGTGTATATATATGTATATATATATATGTATATATATATATATATATATATATATGATATGTGTGTGTATGTTACTCATCAGTTACTCAGTACTTGAGTAGTTTTTTCACAACATACTTTTTACTTTTACTCAAGTAAATATTTGGGTGACTACTCATTACTTTTACTTGAGTAATAAATCTCTAAAGTAACAGTACTCTTACTTGAGTACAATTTCTGGCTACTCTACCCACCTCTGAATATAAATGAACACTTTTCAAACATTAAACATACACGGAGAATGTCTGCAACTTGTGGACGACAGAGCAGACAGCAGACTACAACAAATCAATTGGTGGTATTTCTTTTTATAATTACAACGATGTATTACTATTATTAGTTATAGTTAGTTAAAACAGTGCAATAACTTCACAAAGAGTATGTTTTTACTGCCATCTAGTGTCTACTTTAAGTCTGTGTGGTAGTAAACAAGTACAATATCAATGGAGTATTTTTTTTCGAATTGTTGGTGAAATCCAGTGCTTTTTTAAGTTAAAGTCATTAAATCACAAGTAGATACAATGTTTGGGGGTAAAATAAGCCTCAAACGTTGCAACTTTTGCCGCAAATTTCTGAAAAAAGCTGCCACAAAAATGATCACCGAAGAAAGCATGCAAAATCCTGGAGGGACTGATATATACAATGAGTTTTCACATTTTGGGAAGACCAGCTAGTCTCCGATTAATTCCATTTACTTTTGCGGTTTAGGTCAATTAAAGCAATATTTTTCAACCACTGTGCCGTGGCACACTAGTGTGCCATGAGATACAGTCTGGTGTGCCATGGGAGATTATCTAGTTTCACCTATTTGGGTTAAAAATATTTTTTGCAAACCAGTAATTATAGTCTGCAAATTATGTGTTGTTGTTGAGTGTCTGTGCTGTCTAGAGCTCGGCAGAGTAACCGTGTAATACTCTTCCATATCAGTAGGTGGCAGCAGGTAGCTAATTGCTTTGTAGATGTCGGGAACAGCGGGAGGTAGTGTGCAGGTAAAAAGGTGTCTAATGCTTAAACCAAAAATAAACAAAAGGTGAGTGCCCCTAAGAAAAGGCATTGAAGCTTAGGGATAGCTATGCAGAACGAAACTAAAACTGAACTGGCTACAAAGTAAACAAAAACATAATGCTGGACAACAGCAATGACTTACTGTGGAGCAAAGACGACATCCACAAAGTACATCCGTACATGAGATGACAATCAACAATGTCCCCACAAAGAAGGATAAAAACAACTGAAATATTTTTGATTGCTAAAACAAAGTAGATGCGGGAAATATCGCTCAAAGGAAGACATGAAACTGCTACAGGAAAATACCAAAAAAAGAGAAAAAGCCACCAAAATAGGAGCGCAAGACAAGAACTAAAACACTACACACAGGAAGACAGCAAAAAAACTCAAAATAAGTCACGACGTGATGTGACAGGTGGTGACAGTACACCTACTTTGAGACAAGAGCTATAGTGATGCATGCTTGGTTATGGTTTAAAGTCATATCCAACAATTGTGACAACGACTTTTTGCTGTCAACTGAGTTTCGTTTTTTAATGATTTCTGCTGGTGGTGTGCCTCCGGATTTTTTCAACGCAAAAAATGTGCCTTGGCTCAAAAAAGGTTGAAAAACACTGAATTAAAAGGACCCAGCAAAAATCAAAGCATTTATGGTTGTGGTTTTTTAATTTTGAATCTTTTTTTTTTTTTTATGAAGTTCATGTTAAATGTGGAGTGTGGGCTTGGCCTGTCTGGGTGGCTTTGGCAATCAGAGCCTGTCCTGGAGGAGACAGGGGTCACCAGTTAGCATTATGACCCTTTAATACTGGGGAGGGGTACACTTGCTGCTTGGCCTGGCATGGCACAATACAGTGCTGGTCCGAGGACAGGTGGTCATTAAAAGTGCTGTAATCCCCTCCATGAATAGCTCATGGTCAGGAGGACGGATGCAGGAAAAGGGAACGAGGAAGAGATGGGGAGGGAAAGACAAAAGGGGGCAGATAGAGCTACTTGGGGCGGCAGAGAGGGGGGGTGGGGGGTTGGCGTTTGATGCTGGGATGCTGGGGCTCTTTTAGCATAGTCTGCGGACCGTGCTTCAGAGCGGATGTGTTAACAGTTTCAGGCTCAATGGAGGGAGAAATCCCCACAAAGGGAGGTGTACAAATATTGTGGGAAATCCGTCCGCTCTTTAATATTTCATGAAGGCCCACAATCTATTCATGGGACTCCATTCCATTGGAGGGGCCCGCATTCAGGCTCACTCCACAGGCTCAATGGGCAGCCCTTAATTGAGTGCCCGCTCATTCTTGGTCTCCCTGGCAGATTGTTCCCCCATGAAAGCCCCTGCCTCTTCATCCTCCTCTTCTTCTCCCTGAGAGTGGTCCAAAGAAAGGGGTATGTGGGGGGGCATGCCTTGCTGGTGGTGCATGTGGGAGGGTGAAGAAGGGAGTGGGTGGTGGTGGGTCAAATATGATAATAGGGGCAATAGGGGATGCTAGTGCGTACAGAGCTGGGGGCAGGGGGCTAATCCTCAGGGCGGGTGATGGAGAAAAAGCTGCATTCCCCTAGATGGCAGGAGCGTGTGGGCCATGGAGAGAGGCTCTGTGTGCATGCGGTTAATGAGGGTTGTTTATCAACAAACTTGAAAGGGAAGGAATCGTGCCTATCGTTCACAATCCTTATGAAAGACACGAATTCTGAAGACAAAAAAAAAAAAAAAATTGCAAAGATGCGGCTAAAGGGAGTCACCATTGTAGCTTTCAAAGCCTTCTAAAAGCCTCCGTCAAAGTTTTGTATAGACGTAATTTAGCAACAGACACATTCATAGCAATATGTAATATATACAAACCCCGTTTCCATATGAGTTGGGAAATTGTGTTTGGATGTAAATATAAACGGAATACAATGATTTGCAAATCCTTTTCAACCCATATTCAGTTGAATGCACTACAAAGACAAGATATTTGATGTTCAAACTCATAAACTTTATTTCTGCAAATAATAATTAACTTAGAATTTCATGGCTGCAACACGTGCCAAAGTAGTTGGGAAAGGGCATGTTCACCACTGTGTTACATGGCCTTTCCTTTTAACAACACTCAGTAAACGTTTGGGAACTGAGGAGACACATTTTTTATACTTCTCAGGTAGAATTCTTTCCCATTCTTGCTTGATGTACAGCTTAAGTTGTTCAACAGTCCGGGGGTCTCCGTTGTGGTATTTTAGGCTTCATAATGCGCCACACATTTTCAATGGGAGACAGGTCTGGACTACAGGCAAGCCAGTCTAGTACCCGCACTCTTTTACTATGAAGGCACGTTGATGTAACACGTGGCTTGGCATTGTTTTGCTGAAATAAGCAGGGGCGTCCATGGTAACGTTGCTTGGATGGCAACATATGTAGCTACAAAACCTGTATGTACCTTTCAGCATTAATGGCGCCTTCACAGATGTGTAAGTTACCCATGTCTTGGGCACTAATACACCCCCATACCATCACAGATGCTGGCTTTTCAACTTTGCGCCTATAACAATCCGGATGGTTCTTTTCCTCTTTGGTCCGGAGGACACCATGTCCACAGTTTCCAAAAACAATTTGAAATGTGGACTCGTCAGACCACAGAACACTTTTCCACTTTGTATCAGTCCATCTTAGATGAGCTCAGGCCCAGCGAAGCTGACGGCGTTTCTGGGTGTTGTTGATAAACGGTTTTCGCCTTGCATAGGAGAGTTTTAACTTGCACTTACAGATGTAGCGACAAACTGTAGTTACTAACAGTGGGTTTCTGAAGTGTTCCTGAGCCCATGTGGTGATATCCTTTACACATTGATGTTGCTTGTTGATGCAGTACAGCCTGAGGGATCGAAGGTCACGGGCTTAGCTGCTTACGTGCAGTGATTTCTCCAGATTCTCTGAACCCTTTGATGATATTACGGACCGTAGATGGTGAAATCCCTAAATTCCTTGCAATAGCTGGTTGAGAAAGGTTTTTCTTAAACTGTTCAACAATTTGCTCATGGGTTTGTTGACAAAGTGGTGACCCTTGCCCCATCCTTGTTTGTGAAGGACTGAGCATTTCATAGAATCTACTTTTATACCCAATCATGGCACCCACCTGTTCCCAATTTGCCTGTTCACCTGTGAGATGTTCCAAATAAGTGTTTGATGAGCATTCCTCAACTTTATCAATATTTATTGCCACCTTTCCCAACTTCTTTGTCACGCGTTGCTGGCATCAAATTCTAAAGTTAATGATTATTTGCACAAAAAAAAATGTTTATCAGTTTGAACATCAAATATGTTGTCTTTGTAGCATATTCAACTGAATATGGGTTTAAACTGATTTGCAAATCATTGTATTCCGTTTATAGTTACATCTAACACAATTTCCCAACTCATATGGAAACGGGGTTTGTACAATATTTACCGTATTTTGGTCATTTTAAACATCCTATTTTCTCGGCGCATTTATTTCCGTTCACATAGCGGCGTACTTCCAACTTCCCGCAAAAAATGTGTGTTCCTACTTCCTGAAACAAACGTGAGTGTCCTCTAATGATGGCAGACTTGGTAAGAGACAACTAAGATGACTATTTCTGGACAAATGAGGATTCACAAACCTATCTTTTTGTAACTGAATATACAGAGGCTGAACTGCCGCTTATAGAACTGAGAGGGTGAAATGTCGGAGCAGAGAGAGTCAGGACCGGTGTGACTTGGTCACGGTGTAAATCTGGAGCCGAGCTGTGCCGACAGAAACGGGGTGCTTACCCAAAATCAACTGGAAAAAAACATCCAGCTTGACCAAACAGACACATTTTTATCAAGTGAGTCACTACAATATTGATCATGATACCTGCAGCACACCACGCTTGTTATTACAACTACATTACATACACTGTTGAGCTAGTTGTGTACAAAAAAATCCATGAAATAATACTTTCTTCATACTGCAATATGATTTTTCATGTTTTTCAGTCAGTGCAGATTGGTGTCCTATCGCGTTGTGTTGTGCATTACAAACTCAAAAGCCATTCAGCTGCTGACGCAGAAGCTATCTTACGGCTAATGCCGTAGCATGTCGTCGCAAGGCTATGTGTTACTACGCTAGAAAACTTTTGTTTATGTAAATACTAATTAATGGGATTGTCATATTTTTGATCATGACACTTAGTATAGCTACTACAGTATGTGAATACAGTGTTCCCTCGCAGATTTTAAAGTAGCATTTTGACATTTTCATGTCAAAATGACGTAGGTTTTCGAGTGTATGAAGTATTTTAAGAGCATAAAGGAAGTGTTTGTAAAAGTATGTAAAATCTGCATGGAGTGCTTATAAAACAGTCAAATGCATATGATATCCATATAAATGATAAAATAAATAGTGTCCTCACTCTTGCGTATATTCACCTACCAAGGGGGTAATAATAATGTTTCTTAGCTGTATTACCTGTTTATACCTATACAGTAAAATTGTGTGTACTACTAGTGGGTGTGTTGCGTATGATCTACTAAGACTGCAAGTGCAATTGATAACAAGTGTAAAAGAGGTGCAGACGACCTTATTTAAATGAAGTTTTTGCGAGTAATATGCAGATTTCACCACTCATTTACAGCAAATCCTTGTTATCGTACCTGTGGCGTGTTAGATTTCCTAACATACACTTTTTATGGGCACTTTAGAAGAAATCCTTTAGTTCATCTACAACAGAAGACATTTTTTTTAGCGGGCGGAAGGTGCGTCCTGTAGACGGTGGCACTAATTATTCAGCCGCAAGAAAATGCATATTGCAAGAATTCTTTGTTTACATATAGGAAAAAACAAGCGTCATTAAAAAAAAGACACCAAAACGCATCCATTGGATTTATTTTAATCGGATCCTTAAGTCATTCAGCAGATATTCAAATTAAATAAAGATTATGCTGTGAAGACGACATTTCTAATATTTTTATTTTTGACAGTCAAATGGACCTGAAGCGCAATTGCCTCTTTTCTCAGAGCTATTTCTGTGCAAATGCCAGTTTGTACGCACATTTTAGACGTGCTAAATAAGGCCGTGAAACATCACCCACAGACCAGTTTTAGTATAGATAAATCACAGTGTGTGTTAAGTAATGAAATTTGCATTTACTCTCCTCAATATTGTTGGTATTCTGATAATCAGCTATGGATTGCATATTCATTAAGACAAACACTCAAAATCAGTGGTCCCCAACCACCGGGTCGCAGACCGATTGGTACCGGGCCGCACAAGAAATAAAAACATTAAAAAAATAAAACAATTTTTTAAATTTTTTTTATTAAATCAACATAAAAAACACAATATATACATTATATATCAATATAGATCAATACAGTCTGCAGGGATACAGTCCGTAAGCACACATGATTGTATTTCTTTATGAAAATAAATAAATAAATAAATAAACAATACCCCCCCCACACACACACACTTAAAATCCTTTTCCCCCCCCAAAACTCGACAGTGCACCTTATAACCCGGTGCACCTAATGTAAAGAATAATTCTGGTTTTACATGGTGTAATGATAAGTGTGACCAGTAGATGGCAGTCAAACATAAGAGATATGTATAGACTGCAATATAATGAAAGTCACACACAAGAGATAGGTGTAGACTGCAATATGACTCAAGTAAACAACACCAACATTTTATATGTTCCATTGAAAATATAGAACATTACACACGGCACTCAAAAATCTATCAAAATGTTTTAGTACGACTTTGGTAAACTATGAAGCCGCACCGCTTGATGGATTGTACTGTGCTTCAACATACACGATTTATTATGGTGTGTGTACAAGGTAAGACATATTATCTGGCGTTTTGTTTCGCAATATTATGCAAAAGCAACTTTTCTTACCTTCTGGTGCCTGCTGATCTGTATTTGAGTCCTGAAAAATTGCACCGTAGTCGATAAGCTTCTTCTTTTTCTCTATCTTCTTGTTATGATGGTAAATGGTAAATGGGTTGTACTTGTATAGCGCTTTTCTATCTTTTTTTAAGGAATTCAAAGCGCTTTGACACTATTTCCACATTCACCCATTCACACACACATTCACACACACTGATGGCGGGAGCGGCCATGCAAGGCGCTAACCAGGACCCATCAGGAGCAAGGGTGAAGTGTCTTGCTCAAGGACACAACAGACGTGACTAGGATGGTAGAAGGTGGGGATTGAACCATTAACCCTCAGATTGCTGGCACGGCCACTCTCCCAGCTTCGCCATGCCGTCCCTGTTATGGAACATTCATCCTCCGCTGTTGCCATTTATAATATAAAGTAGTGTAAAGTTCTTACTTATATCTGCCATGAAAGCGCTAAAACATACCGGTGTAGTGAGTTTACATAATTCACCCAAGGAACTTTAGTTATTAGGAAGTTCCGATCGGACGGTTTTTCACGGGACCCCATTTCCGGCGGATGAGGAGATGCTAATCCGTTATTGATTTAAGTAAAGTCTGAATGTCATTAAAACAGTTAGCTCCATCTTTTGACACTTCTTCCACTCCTTGCACGCTACACCGCTACAACAAAGATGACGGGGAGAAGACACTGCCGAAGGTGAGCCACGTAAATAAGACCGCCCACAAAACGGCACATCCTGAAGCTAAGGTCAGAAAGCGGCTTGAAGATGATCTGTAAAACATAATCTATGCAACATTTTGACCAAAGAACCACAATTGCATGTTATGTAGACCACAAGGAAGTGTTTTACATTTAGAAAAAAAACAACATAACATGACTCCTTTAATGCGCCTTATTCAAACGTTTGTGTCAGAGTATGTTGGTGACGAACCCCAAGATGCAGAGAAGGCGGAAGGCATTGTGCGGGAAAACATGATTTAATTTAACACTATAGCAAAAAAAACAAACAAAAGGGTACAAACAAAAGGCGCGCACAAGGCGGAGAACAAACTTGGCTATGAACTAAAATAGCACAAAGGCTAACTGTCGACAAGAAACAAAAACACTTACTGTGACACGAAGGAACTATGACATGAGCAGAGTGAACAAAAGTAGACAGGGCTACAATGACAAGTATTATGACAGGTAGTAGTGACAATAATCCAGCACTGACTGGAGAGGAAGGCAGGTTCAAATAGCAGCTGGCTGATTGAGACCAGGTGTGGCCAGGTGCCAATCAGCCACAGCTGAGGGGACAAAGCACTCAGGGAGATAATCAGGAAATAACCAAAATAAGAGCGCTGACAGGAAACAAAGACAGGAAAAACCAAAACCTAACTGAACTGTCAGTGACAAACCTGACAGTTTGTATATGAAAAAAGATCAAAAATAGACCATTCATCGGCAGTGCGCTTTATAATTCGGTGCGCTCTATGGTCCTGAATATACACCTTTCTGTGGAGAAGGCCTTATCTGTATGGAACAACAGCTGTATTTCTTTCTGGGCGCGAGGGGCTGTTTTCGCTCTACATAAGCTGACTCTTTTTGTTGGAATTTAGACCTCTTCTTGCAGATGCTATTGTCGCTTTGTAAGGGCTGGTCTCCTAAAGCTTTAGTAAAACTCGGCCAAGTACTATTCCGTCTTGGTGGTCTTTCTCACTCAACATACTGTATATGTCATCCAAAAGAACTTGGGTTTGACCCGTGTGTTTTATTCCCTGAGAGGAAGACTGGTCGAACGCAACTATTGGGGGCTCGTCCGGGATGACATGTTGAGGATTGATTCGTCTCTTACACTCTTCTGGACAGACTCATCCGAACAACACAGAAATCAAGGTAAGCAGAGGCTTTTGTAAATTCTGCATTAAGAGTCTGTCCTGAAGTCTGTAAGTCAAACACTGTTTTGGACCACATGGATACAATTGTAATATTGTAGGAATTTTCAGTGTATTTTTGACCTCCTCCTATTTCGGTTTTGAACTTGGGATTGACCACAGAGGAAGACTGGTCGGACGCAACAAGAGTCATATCATGGTGAAGAAAGTCCCTTTCCCTTCACTTCATTGTATGAAACGCAACGTTTACGTTAAACTCTCATCATAAATGTTCACCTTCTGCTTGCAACGCAGCGAGTGCTTATAGGGGGTCTCATGTGTCCACACTCAAGGTGGATATCCAGCTGGAAGTGTGACCTAGGGGGAGCTCTAGTGATGCTGCAAGCCTCCAGCTGAATCCTGGTCTGATCCTGAGATTAAAGGTCATCCTGTGCTTTCTAAGGGCCTGTAAGACCCTGGGAGACCTGGCCCAGTCCCAGTGACTCCCCTTCAACACTCCTAACTGTGTCCAACAGGCTTATGTGCCAGCTCAGAGAAAGCCTGTGGAGAGGAAAATCCTCCACATCTAACATTCACACACACGCACAAACACACACAAGTGAATATACACGCACACAAAAACAGTGGCTGCATGATTTATCCGAGCCGTATTCCACGCCCACAACCCAGTCCCAGCACCCCCTAGGTGGAGTGTGGCAAAGCCATGCTAAATGGATTGTGCAGAGGAAGAGATTTAAAGCTTTTCATTGGGGTTCAGTTTGTTTCACTCCAGTGCTTCTCAGGCCTTTGATGGATGCTCTCAGGCTCATTTCTGCAACTCTGGATGACGGACCATAGAATCATATCCAGGTGGCCTGTTGCACAAAAGTATATTTTGAATATGAAGATGACTGTTCATTGTAATATCAACTAGAGATGTCCGATAATACCGGACTGCCGATATTATCAGCCGATAAATGCTTTAAAATGTAATATCGGAAATGATCGGTATCGGTTTCAAAAAGTAAAATTTATGACTTTTTAAAAACGCCGCTGTGTACACGGATGTAGGGAGAAGTACAGAGCGCCAATAAACCTTAAAGGCAAGGTATACTTGGTCAACAGCCATACAGGTAACACTGAGGGTGGCCGTATAAACAACTTTAACACTGTTACAAATATGCGCCACACTGTGAACCCACACCAAACAAGAATGACAAACGCATTTTGGGAGAACATCCGCACCGTAACACAACATGAACACAACAGAATAAATACCCAGAACCCCTTGCAACAATATCTCTTCCGGGACGCTACAATATACACCCCTCGCTACCCTCCACCTCACCCCCCCAACCCTAGCCCACCTCAATCTCCTCATGCTCTCTCAGGGAGAGCATGTCCCAAATTCCAAACTGCTGTTTTGAGGCATGTTAAAAAAAATAATGCACTTTGTAACTTCAATAATGAATATGGCAGTGTCATGTTGGCATTTTTTTTCCATCACTTGAGTTGATTTATTTTGGAAAACCTTGTTACATTGTTTAATGCATCCAGCGGGGCATCACAACAAAATTAGGCATAATAATGTGTTGATTCCACGACTGTATATATCGGTATCGGTTGATTAAGAGTTGGACAATATCCGAATATCGGATATCGGCAAAAAAGCCATTATCGGACATCTCTAGTATCAACTCATGTTTTTATCATTTCTTGTTTTTCTTCTTTCGGGTTCTGCTAGCTATCTATTGACTTAATAATATTTGAAAATACAACAACAAGGATATTGATAAATAATAGGGGTGTCCCAATACAACTTTTACACTCCCGATAAGATACCGATATTGGAGCCCAGAGTAAATATTGAAAGGGTAAATGAAAACACATTTTTGGGTGTAATAATAGATGATAAAATGAATTGGAAATCTCATGTAAAAAATATACAACATAAAGTAGCAAGGAACACATCAATAATGAATAAAGCAAATTTCTAGACCAAAAATCACTTCATATTCTTTACTGTTATTGTGTAGAATATGGGGAAACAACTACAAAACAGACCCGTCAGCGATTCTGTTCTGCCTCCCTGTAATGTTTGTCTGATCTTGAATGGGATTGTGCTGAAAATTTTAATTTCCCCTCGGGGATTAATAAAGTATTTGTGATTCTGATTCTGAAATGTGCACTTCATTCACTAACTGTGTTACAAAAAAGATCAATTAGAATAATACATAAAGTTGGATATAGAGAACATACAAACCCTTTATTTATTAAATCATCATTATTGAAATTCAACGAGTTGGTGCATTTGCAAACAGCTAAAATGATGTACAAAGCAAACTATAACCTGCTACCCAAGAATGTACAACAATTCTTCTCAACAAAAGAGGAGAAATATAACCTTAGAGGAAAATCTAATTCACAACATTTGTATGCTCGTACAACACTTAAAACCTTCAGTATATCTGTATGTGGAATTAAATTATGGAACGGATTAACCAAAGAAATCAAACAAAGCACCAATATGATTCCGTTTAAGAGACTGTTCAAACTACAAGTGTTCATAAAGTACACAGAACAAGAATTCCCGGGCGCGGCCACCGCTGCTGCCCACTGCTCCCCTCACCTCCCAGGGGGTGATCAAGGGTGATGGGTCAAATGCAGAGAATAATCTCGCCACACCTAGTGTGTGTGTGACAATCATTGGTACTTTAACTTTTTAATTATGATGAACATCTTGAACCATTAAAAAAAAATAAAAAATAATAATAATAATTTTTATTGAGACAAAGATTATTTATATATTTAATATTTGTATGCTTACTATGGTATATTATTTATTTATAATTTATTTTGTTCACTGTTCTGTTACAGAGAACAAGGAACTTGGATAAAATTGCTATGAGTATGAAAAGGGGTAGGATTAAATAAGCTCTGCTTCTTCCTACTCCCTTTCGGACGTGTTGTAATGAAACAACTGGAATTGTGTGATGTATTACATTGTATCGTATGCATGTTCAAAATAAACTGAAACTGAAAAACTGTAACTCAGTATTGGCCGAAACTGATATTATCGTATTTTACAGACTACACGCCGTTACATTTACTCCTACACTTTCAACCCTAAGCTTATAAAACGGTGCGGCTAATTGATGGATTTTTCTTCGCTAATGGCCATATTGTTCTGTACTCAACAAATAGTTTTCATAAAACACGGAGATAGACTGAAAAGGTGTGTTATTGTTTGTGCTACGGCTCCATCTTTTGGACGAGATCGCCCACTGCAGGTGCTGCGAGGTGAACGTCTACAGTATTTCCTTCTGTTTAGTGCCTTGAACCGGAAGTACAAGAACTGTTCCGTCTTTTAGTCGTCCACGGCGTTTCTACTCATATGGTTTCTTCATTCATCACTCCAAGAAGCATTTGTTAATTTAACAAAAATTTGATAGTAGTGTTTTCATGCATATTTGTACGTGCGAGAATAATGTAATCAAGCAATATGCTAACACGTTTACAAGTGTCTGTGTTAGTATTATTAACTTACAATGGCATTCTTTTTGTATTGTTTCAGTCTTCCAAATTTCTCAGTGAATTCTCCAAAACGTTACCGTGGAGTTATTTAGTCAGTTTAGCTGATTGGAGACCTAGTTTCTGCAGTTTGTGCATCCACGACGATGACTTCTGTTTTGTTTGATTAGCCGTTTTACAGCTGTGTTACAGGGACTGTTTGGAAACAATTAAGGTATGTAAATAAACATTTGCAAAATCTTTCTGTGTAAATAACTCATGTAACAACGTATATATCGGCGGTGCAGCGAATATATGGAAACATATTTTTTGGGGGTTCTAAAATTTGCGCTCTGGTGTTTGTAAAATACAGTTGGCCTTATCCAATCCAATATCAGCACAAATCAAAGTACTGTACTTATTTTAATTATTTTGTCAAATGGAATGTCAGAAGCAGCTCAATCAAATTAAATTACTTAGAGAACAATGGTAGACATGAAAAACACAAACCTTATGACAGACTCATCCTTAAGTTGAGATGGAGTGGTAATTTGTTTTGTAGAGACACCTAGTAACCACAGTAAAGAATGAAATTAAGCTCATGACGCACAAAGTTGAATGATGTGGACACGTTTGTTACTGGATTCTTTCTGATACATTTCTGCATTGGAGACTTTGCATCTGTAAGAAATAGGAAACTGCAATTATTTGATATTTGTTTGTATTGAAGTGGTGTTTTAGACTGTAATATTGTCCAATTAAAGACACTTATTACGTATGTCTAGCTTGTGTCCTTTTTTGTGCTTAGCGCTTGTGTAGCTGCTAGCTCCCAGTAGCCTATAGCCTATCAAGTTTACCTTTTGTAAATGACTTTACCAAAATTCAAGAAAAGGCAAACCTTGTGTGCTTATTGGAGGACATTTAGATCCCAAAAGAGACAAGCGGTAGAAAATGGATGGATGGGATGGTTCATGCTAGGTGGATGGCAATGCAGCTAATTGAAGCAATCCATTCTGCCTCGAAATCACTTTAAAAATACATCCAAAAACTGCCAACAATACTTAATGTATGTTCCGTAACCTGTATAATAACCAAACTGTAGCAACATTGGTATTGTAACACTTAAGAACTCTTTTTTGAGCGTAGTAGCACATCATCAGCAGCTGTATGGCTTTTGAGTTTGTAATGCACACCACAATCCGATAGAACACCAATCTGTACTGACTGAAACAAATGAACAATTATTTTATAGTATCTGTAAAGTATTAGCCCACATTTCATGTTTTGTTCGTACACAGTTAGCTCGACAGTGTATGTACTGTAGTTGTACTAACAAGCGTGATGTACTGCATGTATTATGAATAATATTATAATGACTCACTCTATGGACAGTTGTGCGTTTGGTCCAGCTGGCCGAGGACGTTTATTTCCCGTTTATTTCGGGTAAGCACGCCATTTATGTCAGCACAGCTTGGCTCCAACCTCACTCTCTCAGCTTTCGTTTGCTCCAACGTTTCACACTTTGTTTGTGCTCGCTTCTATAACCAACCGTTCCTCCTCTATTATATTCAGCTTCAAAAATATAAGGTTGTGAATCCTCATTTGTCCAAAAATTGTCATCTTTGTTTACTGTTACCAAGTCTGCCGTGATTACAACACACTCGCCTTTGTTTACGGAAGTAGGAACACACATTTGTTGCCAGAAGTTGGAAGTGGGTTGCTGTGGAAATGGAAATAAATGCACTGAGAAAATATTGTAATGTATAAAATGACCAAAATATGGTAAATATTGAACATATTACATATTGTTATGAATGTGTCTGTTACTACATTATATATTTACTTGCAGTGTGTAAATACAACATTGCTGGAGGGCTTTGAAGTTGTTTTAGAGGGCTTTGATTCCCATTAGCTGCAACTTGCACGCTTTTTTTTTTTTTTTACATCTTCAGAATCCTAAAAAAAAAAGACCTGTGTTCTTGTCTCTCATAATGATTGGGAACGATAGGCACAATTCCAAAAAAAGTGCAGTTGCCCTTTAACTGGCTCTCCAGTTTTGCACAAGTTAACACAATGCAGCATTGCTTCTATTGGAGTTAATAGTGAATATTTTAAATGCAAGTCGATACGAACCGATATTTTTTTTCTAATATCGGATATCGATACTCAACACTCCTAATAAATAACATCAAATACCAAAATAAATTATTATAATGTATTTTTTTTTAAATGTAAGAAAATATTGTAAACTTTATTTTTATCTTTTAAATACATGTACATATTTGTCATTCCTGCTAAAATAGCACTTATAATATACATATGCCATGCTGAGGTCTTCCTCTTCCTCCTTGTTTTACATGTACGGTATATTAATTAATACAATGTTTATTACCTCTGTAAATTCAAAGTAAGTGACTACAATAGTACCTCAACGCTCTAAAAAATCAAACAGTACACTTACACCAGGTGTATTAAACTACGGCCCACGGGCTGGATGAGGCCCGCGAACAGGTTTTATCCGGCCCGCGGGATGAGTTTGCTAAGTATAAAAATGAGCCGAAATTTTTGAATGAAAGAAACTGCTGTTCTAAATGTGTCCACTAGATGTCGCAATAGCAATTATTTGTGTCTTTGTAGATTATGCTACATATGAAAAAAATAAAATAAACCACATGATGTTAGTGCACCTGTCGAGGAAAATGAGCAAACTACATAAATAACATCCTGTAATTTGATTTTGATATTATTTTTTTTATCTTGATAGATTGAACATTACCACAAATGAGTTGACTGATGAACATTATCACATCATTTATTCAGAAAGTTTAAATAACGACAAATAAAAATAGAATACTATTAACTACAACATGTAAGTGTAAAAAAAAAAACCCAACAACATTATGATTTGTACATTTTCAGAATGTGCTTGTTCTATTTTTGAACAAAAACAACAATCTGAAGTTGTCTTTATTTTTAAATTATCGTGCTGTGATTTTACCAATCTGGCCCACTTGGGAGTATATTTTTCCCTCCTGTGGCCCCCGATCTAAAATTTGTTTTACACCCCCTACTTACACTCTAAACACAAACAAAACATGTAAAAGGTAAAAACAATAAATTATTTAATTAATCCACTCCCAAAGTGAATAGTCTTGTTTTTTTGTCCCATACTCTAACTTTTGACAAAACTAGCTATGCAGTTTTGTCTGTGTAATGCAACTAAGAAGAGAAGCCTGAGTTTAATGATGCAGTGAGGCCAGACTGAATCCTGTAACATGATTGCACTTTGTTAAGCCAACACATGTAGATGAATATATTCTCCGACTTAATCCCTGCAGGAGGCCCGCGGGCTCAGAAGGAAGTAGTCCTGCAGGAAAAGTCTAATCCAAACATCTCCGGATATGGAATGCTCTCACCATGCTGCTCTGCTGGGCCTTTTGTGTCGCTCCGTATTAACGCCACAAGAAATCGCCTGAGCTCTAGATTGGCACGTGATTAAGCTCTGGCTGCAGGAGTTCAGGATTTCTCTTTCGCACACGGCAAAGGTATTCTCACGGGTACATTGTTTTGATGGCTAATAGTGTTGCAACGATACCAATATTTTGGTACCGGTACTAAAATTATTTCGATACTTTTCAATACTTTTCGGTACTTTTCTAAATAAAGAGGACCACAAAAAAAATGCATTATTGGCTTTATTTTAACAAAAAAAATCTTAGGGTACATTAAACATATGTTTCTTATTGCAGTTAAGTCCTTAAAGGGGAATATTAACACCACACCTATGTAAGCGTCAATATATACCTTGATGTTGCAGAAAAAAGAACTTCTTTTTTTTTTAACCGATTTCCGAACTCTAAATGGGTGAATTTTGGCGAATTAAACTCCTTTCTATTATTCGCTCTCGGAGCGATGACGTCACAACGTGACATCACATCGGGAAGCAATCCGCCATTTTCTCACTTTCGTCGGTGTGTTGTCAGAGGGTGTAACAACACGAACAGGGACGGATTCAAGTTGCACCAGTGGCCCAAAGATGCGAAAGTGGCAAGAAATTGGACGAAATTTGTTCAAAATACGAGGCTGTGGGGAAAGCCAACGAAATGGTCAGTCGTTTGTTCCGCACACTTTACCGACGAAAGCTATGCTACGACAGAGATGGCAAGAATGTGTGGATATTCTGCGACACTCAAAGCAGATGCTGACATCAACTCCAAAACTGGACAGATCAGCTTTCAGGAAAAGAGAGCGGATGAGGGTATGTCAGTATTTTGTGTCTATTTAGGTATGGTTAACCTGAGTGCTGAAATCGTGGAAAAATATATGTTCTTAGCGCGCCTGAAATGGGCTGTCTGCACTCTCAAAGTGCATGTTGTTGCCAAATGTATTTCATATGCTGTAAACCTAGTTCATAGTTGTTAGTTTCCTTTAATGCCAAACAAACACATACCAATCGTTGGTTAGAAGGCGATCGGCGAATTCGTCCTCGCTTTCTCCCGTGTCGCTGGCTGTCGTGTCGTTTTCGTCGGTTTCGCTTGCATACGGTTCAAACCGATATGGCTCAATAGCTTCAGTTTCTTCTTCAATTTCGTTTTCGCTACCTGCCTCCACACTACAACCATCCGTTTCAAAACATGCGTAATCTGTTGAATCGCTTAAGCCGCTGAAATCCGAGTCTGAATCCGAGCTAATGTCGCTATACCTTGTTGTTCTATCCGCCATGTTTGTTTGTATTGGCATCACTGTGTGATGTCACAGGAAAATGGACGGGTGTATATAACGATGGTTAAAATCAGGCACTTTGAAGCTTTTTTTAAGGATATTGCGTGATGGGTAAAATTTTGAAAAAAACTTCGAAAAATAAAATAAGCCACTGGGAACTGATTTTTAATGGTTTTAACCCTTCTGAAATTGTGATAATGTTCCCCTTTAAATAGAATAGTGAACATACTAGACAACTTGTCTTTTAGTAGTAAGTAAACAAACAAAGGCTCTTAATTAGTTTGCTGATGTATGCAGTAACATATTGTGTCATTTATCATTCTATTATTTTGTCAACGTTATTAAGGACAAGTGGTAGAAAATGAATTATTAATCTACTTGTTCATTTACTGTTAATATCTGCTTACTATCTCTTTTAACATGTTCTATCTACACTTCTGTTAAAATGTTATATTCACTTATTCTTCTGTTGTTTGATACTTTACATTCGTTTTGGATGATACCACAAATTTGGGTATCAATTCGATACCAAGTCGTTACAGGATCATACATTGGTCATATTCAAAGTCCTCATGTGTCCAGGGACATATTTCCTGAGTTTATAAACACAATATACATTTTTAAAAAATGAAAGAAGATGTTGTGATGCTAACAAATATCGACGTAATCATAGTAGTATCGACTAGATATGTGCCTGTACTTGGTATCATTAGATGTGAGATGTAGATCCACCCATGGCGTTTGTTTACATTTTGATGCCGGTGAGCTACGGTGTGTAGTGAAGCACGTTTAGCTGTTCCTCATCCTGCAGAATGATACTTATAAGAAACATACTTTATTTGTCGCCATGGAGACCAGGATTAGTAATTTAGAAGTCGCTAAAACACTGCCGACGGCGGATGGACGTCAGCTGCTAGCTAGCTAGCCATGTCTTAAAGCACCTCTTCCTGAGGGCGTTTCAGTGTTATTAGTTATAAATAAATGATAAATGGGTTGTACTTGTATAGCGCTTTTCTACCTTCAAGGTACTCAAAGCGCTTTGACACTACTTCCACATTTACCCATTCACACACACATTCACACACTGATGGAGAGAGCTGCCATGCAAGGCGCTAACCAGCACCCATCAGGAGCAAGGGTGAAGTGTCTTGCTCAGGACACAACGGACATGACGAGGTTGGTACTAGGTGGGGATTGAACCAGGGACCCTTGGGCCGCGCACGGCCATTCTTCCACTGCGCCACGCCGTCCAGTGGAACCTTTATCGTTAGTTTTTAAGCCAAAATGCGTGCGTTCTCCCTTTTCTGTCTACACACTGTGTCTGCTTGTAAGTACTCTGTGGTTGTGTGCGACCGAACACGCTCATCTGCTCGTAAACCAGAAATAACACGAGGGGGTACGTTTCAGAGACGAGAGAAATGATTCATTAGTATCGCGGTACTATACTAATACCGATATACCGTACAACCCTAATGGCTAATAGTATTCATTCCCTCTTAAAAAGCACCATAAAAATCTCTCTTCATTGTGTTCAAAGCTCGCCAGCCTTAGTCTATAAATTAATTGCGCTAAGTGGCTGCACACAAGCCCCGCTATTATTTATACTTTTACTATAGGCTGCGGTGTCACTTAGATAAACACTGCGGAGGTTCATCTCATCTGGCGCACAAAAAGCCAGAGTGTGCCGCTACCAATGGCTCCGCTGAACTTTGACCCGCTCGGGTCACGGAGAGCATTTGTCCCTCGGTAATTGGACAGAAGGGCTCTTTCGCTCTTCATTTAACCTTTGGGGTGCAGATCTTTCTTCCCCAGCTACCATAAAGCCCCCGGTCCTGACCGAATGTTTTCAGGCCTGTCTTTCCACCCCCATCACAAGCCTTTGAAAGGCGGAGAAAAGCTGAAGTGTGCTCGCCCTGTCAGAGACAATGGTAGAGTTAGTGACCCCTGACCCGAGGGCCCCGGCTCTTTCTTCACGGATCAGGCGCTCGCCTTTCGCTACGGTAGGTTATTGCTGCACAGCTTGGCAACAGAGCTCGGGTAAACACTTGTTAAGATTCCGCTTCTTCAGGCTCCCCCGCAACTTTCTCACATAGGCAACGCCGCTCGCATATTTTTGTCTTCTTTGAGAATGCGGTCCTTGTTTGAAAGCAAGGCGGCAGCTTCATCATCCATCATTCTGACGTCTCTTTGTCGCCGCGCCAATGAGGACAGCAGTCACAGTTGCTGAAATAGGCCGACTAAACTCATGGAAATGTATCGGACGTGTATATGTTGTCTGGAAGCTGTTAGGGAGAATTCTTGACAGAATCTTCTGGAACACAACAAGAGCATTTTGTACGGTCATGTGAAAAACATTTGCATATCTCAAAATACAAACCCTGTTTCCATATGAGTTGGGAAATTGTGTTGGATGTAAATATAAACGGAATACAATGATTTGCAAATCCCTTTCAACCCATATTCAATTGAATGCACTACAAAGACAACATATTTGATGTTCAAACTCATAAACTTTTCTGGATGTTGTTGATAAATGGCTTTTGCTTAGCATAGTAGAGCTTTAACTTGTACTTACAGATGTAGCGACAAACTGTATTTAGTGACAGTGGTTTTCTGAAGTGTTCCTGAGCCCATGTGGTGATATCCTTTAGAGATTGATGTCGGTTTTTGATACAGTGCCGTCTGAGGGATCGAAGGTCACGGTCATTCAATGTTGGTTTCCGGCTATGCCGCTTACGTGGAGTGATTTCTCCAGATTCTCTGAACCTTTTGATGATATTATGGACCGTAGATGTTGAAATCCCTACATTTCTTGCAATTGCACTTTGAGAAACGTTGTTCTTAAACTGTTTGACTATTTGATCACGCAGTTGTGGACAAAGGGGTGTACCTCGCCTCATCCTTTCTTGTGAAAGACTGAGCATTTTTTGGGAAGCTGTTTTTATACCCAATCATGACACCCACCTGTTCCCAAGTAGCCTGCACACCTGTGGGATGTTCCAAATAAGTGTTTGATGAGCATTCCTCAACTTTATCAGTATTTATTGCCACCTTTCCCAACTTCTTTGTCACGTGTTGCTGGCATCAAATTCTAAAGTTAATGATTATTTGCAAAAAAAAAAAAAAAATGTTTATCAGTTTGAACATCAAATATGTTGTCTTTGTAGCATATTCAACTGAATATGGGTTGAAAATGATTTGCAAATCATTGTATTCCGTTTATATTTACATCTAACACAATTTCCCAACTCATATGGAAACGGGGTTTGTATAACCATTCTACTCCTGAACCACTGTGGAATCGATGCCGCTTTTATGTGTACTATTGGGTGTATAGGTAGGTAGGTCTTTATTGTCACTGCACAAGTACATTGAAATTTTGTTTTCAGCACAAACCCGTTCAAGATTAGACAAACAAACCGTGTACAGGGTTACAGAACAGGAACGCTGATGGGTCGCCACAAGGCGCCCCAAAAAAGATGGGAAAAAGGTAAACGCTGCGGGAGAATGAGTAAAAAAATACAATCCAGACTGAGCTCCTAAGGGGGCCTAGTCTGGAGCGGGAAAAAACCTCCATAGCAAAGCACATATACATATTACAACGTACATCTTGAGACTAGCAACAGAGGGGAGGGAGTGGGGGCCAGGGTGCAGCTCTTCAGGCGCTGCCCACCCGTCCATCACCCCTAAGGGATTCGTGTCAAGGGCGTTGGATGGCGGGTGGGATATGTGTGTGTGGCGTATATTTTTTGTGGATGCATGTGTGTGTGTAAGCCTGCCGCGTGTATCTGTACCGCGGCCTTGGTGTCGCGCAGTCGCTAGTCAGTCCAAAGTCAACAACAACAGGTGTGTGTCTGTGAGAAACAAGAAGGGAGTTTGTTGTGTCTTTGCCGCACTGTCCTTCGGGAGAGTCTCGAAGCCAGGGAATCAATCCAAGTTAGAATGTTTTGTATGAGAGTGAAAAAAAAAAATGGCTTTATACTCTAAATTGTGTATGACTGGTCCTCAAAATTCATCCTGCAGGGCAGACAGTCCGATGTCATCCAAATCACAAGTGTCCACAGTTCTTCCCGCATCCTCCAATCATTTGTGGCAAGGAAAAAGCTGGCAGCTTAGTTGCCAGAATTTTTGTGTTAAATGGACATGGGTTTTTGCGACATTATATTGTTCATGGAAGAACAGTACAAGTTCTTTTTTTGTTCTGGGAACTTAGCTGACAGTTTTTCTACCGTAAAAACAAATGTACCGTCTTTCCATTTACAGTAATACGCCGTTAAAAACAACAACCGTAGATTTTACAGTCAAAAACTGGCAGCTCAGTCAACAGAATTTTAACGCAAAAAACTGGTAGTTTTTTCAATTTACAGTAATAAAAGAAGACCGTAAAAGATATTGCCATTTTTATTAATTTGATGGGTAGTTTGTTGTAAAATCATAAGTCAAGCAGATATTTAAGTATTTATATTTTATTTAGACAAAAAATGTTTGGAAAGTGTGATAATATACTGTAATATTTGTTGCAATATTGGATAATATTAAAGTTTAAAAGGTATGCAATTTCAAGCAATACATATATTGTGTCTGTCAAAATGAAAAAAATCAATTACATGTAGTGAGAAAATATAAAGTACTTTATTGACACATATCATTTCCAGGTGTTTGCGGGCCAGATAAAATGATGTCGCCAAATCTGGCCCCTTGGCCTTGAGTTTGACACCTGTGGTTTATAGTGTAAGTGCTTGATCTACTATGATTCCAATACCACACACTAAACAGCATGTGCAAACTATTACATTGTTTGTACTATTAGTGGGCGTGTGGCATGTGATCTAGTAAGACTGTGTGTACAATTGATAACTGGTGAAAACCGCCTTATTTAAATGAGGTTTTTGCATGTACTATGAAGCTTTAACCATGTAGACACTCATCTACTGCACATTTATGTTAACATGCTCCTACCGGTGGCATTTTGCTATGTTTTGAAAGATGCAATAGACATCTATATGCCACTTTTTATTGACATTTTAGTAGCAGTCCTGCAGTGCATCTACAACGCAACCCATTATTTAACGCGCTATAGGTGCGCTCATGGAAGAGGCTGGCACTAACTGCAAGCATGTGCTGGAATGTTCCAGATGCAAGAAAATGCATATTGCAATAATTTTTTTTTCATACAGGAGATATGTCAATATCATATCTTATATAGGAAAAAAACTAGCATCATTAAAAACGCCAGCAGACAACAAAATGCATCAATTTAAGTTGATTTAATCAACCCCTTAAGTCATCTAGCAGCTACAAAATTATGAAATGATATTGCTGAATGGACGATGTGTTCAATACTTTTATTATGGACAGCCCATACATGTTGACACACATACGTAGGACAGAGCTGCAGCGCAATCACCCGACTGGTCCGTAGATTGATTGGTACCGGGCCGCACAAGAAAAAAATAAAAAATAATAATTTTTATTTTTTTATTGGTTTTTATTAAATCAACAAAAAAAACACAAGCTTCATTTACAATTAGTGCACCAACCCAAAAAACCTCCCTCCCCCATTTACACTCATTCGCACAAAATGGTTGTTTCTTTCTGTTGTTAATATTTCTGGTTCCTACATTATACATCAATAAAGTCTGCAGGGATACAGTCCGTAAGCACACATGATTGTATTTTTTTTATGACAAAAATAAAAAATAAAAATACCATTATTCCCCCCTCCCCCTTCCCCCACCGGTCCGTGGGACAAATTTTCAAGCGTTGACCGGTCCGCAGTTACAAAAAGGTTGGGGACCACTGTGCTAAATAATTAGATTTGCATTTTCTCCTCCCAGTAATGTGGCCGTTCTGATGACCATTATACATTCTGCATATTCCCGCAGACAGACACACCAAATGGATTGTGCTCTTTTTTTTACCCACTAAGAGACTCAATCCTATACAACCCAGTTTAGTAGATCAGCTTTGCGTGTGCTATCAAGTTTGCACGTTTTAATACACGCAAACCTTTAGCAGACCAGGCACTAAAAAGTTAAAAAGTTAAAGTACCAATAATTGTCACACTCACACTAGGTGTGGCAAAATTATTCTCTGCATTTGACCCATCACCCTTGATGACCCCCTGAGAGGTGAGGGGAGCAGTGAGCAGCAACGGTGGCCGTGCCCGGGAATCATTTTTGGTGATTTAACCCCCAATTCCAACCTTTGATGCTGACTGACAAGCAGGGAGGTAATGGGTCCCATTTTTATAGTCTTTGGTATGACTCGGCCGGGGTTTGAACTCACGACCTACCGATCTCAGGGCGGACACTCTAACCACTAGGCCACTGAGCAGGTGGCCTAATGTTGTCCTTATTACACACTTGCATTATTTAGTAGTTGTCATTACCAAATTTGGAGGTATTGAAATCGCCATGTAAAATTGCTATTGCTAATCAGTAGCATGTATATGGCAAAGCCAATGTAAATTAGAATTGAGCTAGTGCATTTTGGAAAAGTGGAGCTTTACTTTACGTTCGAGCGTCTTTTATCAAGCATATTGTTTTTGTTGGCATTAAAATTTTTACATTACATAGAGACAGTTTGACTGAATCAGCTCTGAGTGCTGCTTGAGTGCTTTCCATACCAAGTGTTTGAGTTGGTGCATAATCCGCAACCAGACTTGACATCACACACAACAAAGGTATCAAACTTTGGTACCGTTTGATTTTACGTGAATCTATACCCAGTAGAACCGACGGATTTGGTCGGTACAAGTACTGAATTCGGTACCCATCCCGACTTGTGCGCTCATTTTTCTGCTGTGTATACTCCAAAGTCGTAAGTCAGATTGTCATGACATTTTACACACATTTCAACCCGCTCTACAAAACACCTGCTGTAACTTTAGGGTGTTTAGCTGAATAACCACAACATTTGGTACAGACCTGTAGGCGACTATCAAACGCGTATGTGTAAAATTTGAACAGGATTGATGGAAAACCATGGTTGTCCATCTTTGCGGGAGTTCGGGTGCGACCTAGTGACTGAGTGACATTCCACTGACCATGTCTTAAAGTATTATAAAACTATAAGGCGATACAGTCGTGGTCAAAAGTTTACATACACTTGTAAAGTACATAATGTCATGGCTGTCTTGAGTTTCCAATCATTTCTACAACTCTTATTTTTTTGTGATAAAGTGATTGGAGCACATACTTGTTGGTCACAAAAAAACATTCATGAAGTTTGGTTCTTTTATGAATTTATTATGGGTCTACTGAAAATGTGACCAAATCTGCTGGGTCAAAAGTATACATACAGCAATGTTAGTATTTGGTTACATGTCCCTTGGCAAGTTTCACTGCAATAAGGCGCTTTTGGTAGCCATCCACAAGCTTCTGGCAAGCTTCTGCTTGAATTTTTGACCACTCCACTTGACAAAATTGGTGCAGTTCAGCTAAATTTGTTAGTTTTCTGACATGGACTTCTTTCTTCAACATTGTCTACACGTTTAACTTAGGACTTTGGGAAGGCCATTCTAAAACTTTAATTCTAGCCTGATTTAGCCATTCCTTTACCACTTTTGAAGTGTGTTTGGGGTAATTGTCCTGTTGAAACACCAAATCCTTTTCTTCTCCAAACATATTGCTGGTTATTGAGGCCAAACAGCTAAATTTTTGTTTCATCTGACATCCCATGGACAAAGATAAGACTTTCTGGAGGAAAGTTCTGTGGTCAGATGAAACAAAAATGTTGCTGTTTGGCGACTATACCCAGCAATATGTTTGGAGGAGAAAAGGTGAGGCCTTTAATCCCAGGAACACCACTCCTACCGTCAAGCATGGTGGTGTTAGTAGTATGCTCTGGGCCTGTTTTGCTGCCAATGGCTGGTGCTTTACAGAGAGTAAATGGGACAATGAAAAAGGAGGATTACCTTCAAATTCTTCAGGACAACCTAAAATCATCAGCCCACAGGTTGGGTTATGGGCGCAGTTGAGTGTTCCAACAGGACAATGACCCCAAACACACGTCAAAAGTGGTAAATGAATGGCTAAATAAGGCTAGAATTAAGGTTTTAGAATGGCCTTCCCAAAATCCTGACTTAAACGTGTGGACAATGCTGAAGAAACAAGTCCATGTCAGAAAACCAACACATTTAGCTGAACTGCACCAATTTTGTCAAGAGGAGTGGTCCAAAATTCAACCAGAAGCTTGTGGATGGCTACCAAAAGCGCCTTATTGCAGTGAAACTTGCCAAGGGACATATAACCAAATATTAACATTGCTGTATGTATATTTTTGACCCAGCAGATTTGGTCACATTTTCAGTAGACCCATAATAAATTCATAAAAGAACCAAACTTCATGAATGTTTTTTGTGACCAACAAGTATGTGCTCCAATCACTCACAAAAAAATAATAGTTGTAGAAATGATTGGAAACTCAAGACAGCCATGACATTTTGTTCTTTACAAGTGTATGTAAACTTTTGACCACGACTGTATATGTTACATGATTGCTTGCATGTCATAAACATATCGGGGCGCCGTAAATGTAATTTATATTCATGTGATAAATTAAGACATCATGAAGTCTCCTTATCATTCCACATTGCAGTATTGCATGTCAGTCTCCATTCAACATTTTTTTTTTTTACCAGAATGTTTCCTACCCTTATTTTGACTCAGGACTTTACACACTTCAATTCTAGACTGGCCTATGTTAAGCATCTATTGTCACCATCTAGTTCCTGTGACCTTAAATCCAACCTAATTGGAACTCCAGTGCATTTACAATCACTTCCTTTCCTTAATCTCTGAAGTGCTGCCCTGAATCCTGATGTATTGCTGCTCCGTTACCGTGGAGATTGGCAGACGGGGGCGGGGTTGGGGGCACAGCGGGACTGGTGTGTCCAGATGCCGAGCATGCGGCCGCAGTGCGAGAAGCATCCTGTGAGTTGGCCGTAAACATATGGGCTGAAAAAGGGAGGACTCCTCCGGAGCTGCTGGCCTTCTCCTCAGAGACCCAAGCTTTTGTTCCGGGCCTGTCCTCCACGCCACTTAATGGTGCAGAACAGCAGTGTACAGTATTGTCAACTGCCCTTTGCTTCTGTGGCGCCGTCAGGCCATCAATAGCCAGGGCCTTTGCCTCTCATTCCCAGCGGGTGTTTTAGTGTCCTCTCCTTTCATGTCTTTCTCCAGCCGCCTCCTACCTTTGCTATACTTTTTCTTGCTTGCTCACTGTTCTCCTGAGTGATGGTCTGATTGTCAGAGAACAATTAAGCCATCTGATTTTGCCTGTCCTCTGTTGTCATGAAGGCTTTGTTTTTAAATGAGGCCTCCAGAATACAGGAAAAGGCTCGGCGGTCACGTCAATGTCTGTCTGAGCCCGGAAAAAAAAACCACACTGAAATGGCCACAATGCGGGGATTTAGGTATCAGTTTAAAAAAAAATGTTTTTCCTCTTTCATCAGTGTTTTTCGACCACTGTGTCGTGAGATACAGTCTGGTGTGCCGTGGGAGATTATGTAATTTCACCTAGCTGGGTTAAAAGTCTTTTTTGCAAACCAGTAGTTATAATCCGCAAATAATGTGCCGTTGTTGAGTGTCTGTGCTGTCTAGAGCTCGGCAGAGTAACCGTGTAATACTCTTCCATATCAGTAGGTGGCAGTAGGTAGCTAACTGCTTTATAGATGTTGGGAACGACGACGATGGTCTGTCGTGATTAGGGATGTCCGATAATGGCTTTTTGCCGATATCCGATATTCCGATATTGTCCAACTCTTTGATTACCGATACCGATATCAACCGATACCGATATCAACCGATATATACAGTCGTGGAATTAACACATTATTATGCCTAGTTTGGACAACCAGGTATGGTGAAGATAAGGTACTTTTTTTAAATTAATAAAATAAAATAAGATAAATAAATTAAAAACAATATAAAAACAGTTACATAGAAACTAGTAATTAATGAAAATTTGTAAAATTAACTGTTAAAGGTTAGTACTATTAGTGGACCAGCAGCACGGACAATCATGTGTGCTTACGGACTGTATCCCTTGCAGACTGTATTGATATATATTGATATATAATGTAGGAACCAGAATATTAATAACAGAAAGAAACAACCCTTTTGTGTGAATGAGTGTGAATGAGTGTAAATGAGGGAGGGAGGTTTTTTGGGTTGGTGCACTAATTGTAAGTGTATCTTGTGTTTTTCATGTTGATTTAATAAAGAAAAAAAAAACAAAGAAAAAAAAAACACGATACCAATAATAAAAAAAACGATACCAATAATTTCCGATATTACATTTTAACGCATTTATCGGCCGATAATATCGGCAGGCCAGTATTATCGGACATGGACAGTTTGGCTCAAATATTCAAAGGTGGACTCGGGGGCTGCATTGGGTAAAAAAAAAATTGGCCGGGCTGTATATATATATATATATATATATATATATATATATATATATATATATATATATATATATATATATATGTATGTGTATATATCAAATCAAATCAAATCAACTTTATTTATAGAGCACATTTAAAATTTACCACAGGGGTAGTATATATATATATATATATATATATATATATATATATATATATGTATACACATACACATATCATCCATCCATTTTCTACCGCTTATTCCCTATATATATATATATATATATATATATATATATATATATATATATATATATATATATATATATGAATTCTAGCTATACATATATATGTATATATATATATATATATATATATATATATATATATATATATATATATACAGCCCGGCCAATTTTTTTTTAACCCAATTAAGCCCCCGAGTCCACCTTTGAATATTTGAGCCAAACTGTCCACGTTGAAAAGTTACTGCAGAAGCTTGAGTGAGTTAGCAAGTAAGGATAGGCTCACATCATCATTAGCATGCATGCGCAGTGTGCTAACTAGCCACAACAAAAGGAAAAGTGATTTATTAGCCCTGGTTAAATCATTGAACCACTCTGTCAGCCCAATAAATCTGTCTGTGATCCTTTAGGTCCCAAGAAATACGTCCCAGTTTAATAGACAGGTGAGGCAAACAGCTGGAAGACAAAATGGGATGTGTGCACATTTGTACCCCCGCCGCTCCTATTGTTAGTGTAATGTCACATCTGTGACCCCGTCTGCTCCCCACTACCATTAAAGTTGTTCATCCTCTTCTCTGCTCATACATTCCACTCCATTACATTCTGTCTGGCTCCCTCCCCTCCACACGTGAGCTACAGCTTTGGACCGTAGTGTTGCAATAAGATGCCTTCTTGTGTCTAATCCTGTTTTAATTTGACACTGCTCACTGGACACCGGGCCAATTCCAACAATGAATAACACAGGAAGTAAACTACATTCCTTTTAAATCAAAGAGGTCTTTTCATCCCCCGCATCCCCTATCTGCATCACTACATATAAAGTATCCGTTGGTAAAGTTAAAGTTAAAGTACCAATGATTGTCACACACACACACTAGGTGTGGCGAGATTATTCTCTGCATTTGACCCATCACCCTTGATCACCCCCTGGGAGGTGAGGGGAGCAGTGGGCAGCAGCGGTGGCCGCGCCCGGGAATCATTTTGGTGATTTAACCCCCAATTCCAACCCTTGATGCTGAGTGCCAAGCAGGGAGGTAATGGGTCCCATTTTTATAGTCTTTGGTATGACTCGGCCGGGGTTTGAACTCACAACCTACCGATCTCAGGGCGGACACTCTAACCACTAGGCCACTGAGTAAATACTCTAGGAGAGCCCACGTACCCAAAGCGGTATGCCAATTGTCATAGCTATGTGAGTTACAATGAAAAACAGTGTGAATATGTTGTAAAATCTCAGTTAGGCAGTTAGGCCTGAACCCCTCATCCAAGCATGGGGCGCACAATGCTTATTACATCAAAAAAGGAGACAGACCCAACATTGTTCATTGTAAGTATCGTAATTTCCGTTCTATAAGTCCACGATTGAACCTCACGCTTTATATGACGTGGCGGCTAATTTAGGGATTTTTCCGGGTTCACAAGCTATAATTTTAGCCTTGTCACATTAGACCAGTGGTTCTTAACCTGGGTTCGATCGAACCTGAGGGGTTCGGTGAGTCGGCCTCAGGGGTTCGGCGGAGGTCAAGACACACCCAACTCATCGTGTAAATAAAAACTCCTCCCTATCGATGTATTATGGCATACTTGCCAACCTTGAGACCTCCAATTTCGGGAGGTGGGGGGTGGGGTGTGGGGGGTGTGGTTGGGGGCGTGGTTAAGATATATATATATATATATATATATATATATATATATATATATATATATATATATATATATATATATATATATATATATATATATATATAAGAAATACTTGACTTTCAGTGAATTCTAGCTATATATATATATATATATATATATATATATATATATATATATTTTTATTTTTTTTAAAATTATATATATATATATATATATATATATATATATATATATATATATATAAATAAAATAAATACTTGAATTTCAGTGTTCATTTATTTACACATATAAACACACATAACACTCCTCTACTCATTGTTGAGTTAAGGGTTGAATTGTCCATCCTTGTTCTATTCTCTGTCACTATTTCAGAACACACACATTATACAAATATACATTATAAAATCAATAAGAAAACGGGAGCTCTAATTTGGGAGTCTGAATTAGGATCAGAAGTTCCTATACAAACATTGCGTACTCAAGTCGCCATTTTGTATTGATTACTGCAGCTGTGCACTGGATTCATTCACAAATACAAACTACAACCCACAAACACTTTAGAATTAGGCTCCACCATCAGAATGTGTACTTAAACTTATAAAGATCACATGGATATTATTCAGTGAGTTGATTCACCAAAACTAACCTGTTATACAAGAGGAAAAAGCACACAGGACGTTTCAATTGTTCACAGACTGGTCGCTCTCATCAGAATGACAAGACACTTCCGGTCTGCAGGTGATAGCATTCAATTGGGAAGAAACGCCCTACTGCCCCCTACTGACCAATGTGAATACTGACAAATGTGTAATGACAGCTCCAAAAACGAATTCAAACCACAAAATAAAATAAATAAATCAACACAAACATGTGACACATTATGGGTGGGTCACATATGCATGTACAGTAGATGGCAGTATTGTCCTGTTTAAAAGTGTCACAACATTGCTGTTTACGGCAGACGAACTGCTTTACGGTAGACGAAAACTTGACTGCTGTTGTTGTGTGTTGTTACCGCGCTTGGAGGAGGTTAATGAAACTGCCTAACAATAAACCCACATAAGAAACCAAGAACTCGCCCTCGATCATTCTACAGTTATAACGTGATTGGGCAGGCATGCTGTTTATATTGTGGGAAAGCAGACTTGAGAACAGGTTGTCAACACGTCACTCAGGTCCGCATGGAGCTGGAGGGGGCGTGGCCTCCAGCTCCGCCTGAATTTCGGGAGATTTTCGGGAGAAAATTTGTCCCGGGAGGTTTTCGGGAGGGTTGGCAAGTATGATTATGGATACACCCAAACTATGTTCCTTCTAATTTTCCATCTGATTTGCAGGTGTGTAATTTGTTGTGAGTTCTTACACTGTTGGTTTTGTTCTTTGAACAAGGTGATGTTCATGCACGGTTCATTTTGTGCACCAGTAAAAAAAACATATAACTCTGTCTTGAATTTGAAAAAAAAAACACATTTTTTTTGTCACTAAAGAAGGGTTCGGTGAAAGCGCAAATGAAACTGGTGGGGTTCGGTACGTCCAACAAGGTTAAGAACCACTGCATTAGACCAATGAGATTGCTTAACAGGTCATGGTGGACCAATAAAATTGTTCACATTAAATCAAACGCACTCACACAATCATTCAGTCAGCCATTTACAGGGCTCGTATTTAACCGCGGCAACTGCGGAAAGTTCCACGACCGCCCTCATCATTTTCCGTAATGCCCAAAAAATAGACCAACATTTGCGGCAAGAACATGCCGTGACCGCCCTTGACGTTTTACTTGTTAATGGACGAGGGCTGTAACGGTAAACGGCAGAATGATAATTTGCGATAATTCCCGACGGTTAGTAATACCATTTAATTTTTTAATTACCGAAAAACCGTCATTTATTAATGCATTTTTGGCAACACGAAGTCAAGCGCATGCGCACTAGCGGTGTTTGGCTTGATAATCATGGCGGACCAACGACACCGACTTTGCTGTGTCGTGAACGTTGTCACAATTTGTCACAAGTCTTTACTTTGTTTACTAGGATGTTCACTTGTCCTTTACTTAACTGCAAACTGTATCAGTGTTCAAATAACATTAATACTAGCTAAAATGTTTAGTCATCTCATCGAATGGAACGCAGGCGGTGAAGATTGTTTATTCGATGTGAGAGGCATCACTCCGGTTTTTTGTTGTTGTTGGCCAAACTGTTGTACTGAAACACTAGGGAAGCGTTGGAGAAGAACAAAGCTTGTTTATTAGACTTCATCTTCATTAGCCATACTGCTTTGTGTTTTATTTGGATATCAGAAAGTAAACACCAGGTTATTTTTTTAACATTAATTGTGTTTTTTTCATGTCACAAAGGTATTACTTAAAAAATCATTCATGTGACACAGTATTTTGTTATTGTTTTATTGTGTATAGTTCATTCCTATACAATATATTTCTACCCAAACTTTTAATGGATCTGTCCCGATACATCATCTACATGTACATATAAATGTACATAACTTAAAAAATAATAAAAATAAAAACTCTCTCATCAAAATGTAAAAATAGAGATAAAGGCATCATGTAATGTCAAAAAGCTGACAAGTTGATGTTATTAAAGAATAAAAAAACCTAATATTTGTTTATAAATATATGGATAACGTTTATCTATAGTCTTTTTTATTAGACATTACAAATGGTATTACGTTCACACCCCAACACTGCTTTACTTAACAATCAGTAATCATGATTTCAATATTGATAACAATAATCTTAAGTATATATATATATTAGGGCTGTGAATCTTTGGGTGTCCCACGATTCGATTCAAAATCGATTCTTGGGGTCACGATTCGATTCAAAATCGATTTTTTTTTTTCAATTCAACACGATTCTCGATTCAAAAACAATTTTTATTTTTTATTTTTTATTTTTTTTTAATGAAAACAATACACAACAATACCATAATAATGCAATACAATTTCAAAACCAAACCCGACCCAGCAACATTCAGAATAGCAATAAACAGAGCAATTGAGAGCAATTGAGGACACACAAACATGACACGGCACAATCTAAAAGTAGTGAGACAAAAATGAATATTATCAACAACAGTATCAATATTAGTAACAATTTCAACATAGCAGTGATTAAAAATCCCTCATTGATATTATCATTACAAATATTAATAAAAAAAAAATACAAATAAAAAAAAGAACAAGTGTCACAGTGGCTAATACTTGTATCACTTGTATCATAAACTTGACAACACATTGTGTCCAATATTTTCCACAAAGATATAATAAG
Source organism: Nerophis lumbriciformis (assembly GCF_033978685.3). Taxonomy (NCBI): domain Eukaryota; kingdom Metazoa; phylum Chordata; class Actinopteri; order Syngnathiformes; family Syngnathidae; genus Nerophis; species Nerophis lumbriciformis. The sequence goes on from NC_084548.2 coordinate 19,908,289, forward strand.
TCATATTTTAGGTTCATTTAATAGTTAAAACAAATTTAAATAATGGATCCTATATTCCAATATATGACTCATTATTATCTAAACTAAATGCAGTTTTTTCTACTGATATCATTTCCATTGCTTGTGTATACCAGTCAGTATAAGTTGGACTATCAACATCTATCCATTTTTTTAATAATACCCTTTTTGTTATTATGCATATTGAACGAAATGCATTTTTACTCTTTGATGACACGTTACTAAATTGATGGAGATCCCCAAGAATACAAGTTTGCAGTGTCATTGGGATATTTATATTAAGGACTGTGATTGCTTCTTTTGTTGTTTTCAACCATAACTCTTTTATTCTCTGACATTCCCACAATAAATGAAAAGAGTTCCCTCAGCTGCCCGACACTTCATACATAACTTGCTATCTACTACACCAATTTTAAACAGCTGAGAAGATGTAAAATACAATCTATTCAATATCTTACATTGAGTCAGCTTATCTTCAATGCTTCTAAAGAGCTTAATGGCATTTTTCCAAATATCATTCTATGATATGTCTCTTTCATCTAAAATGTTCAAGTCCATCATTCATTTCCGAACACATGCATCATTTACATTTCTAGTGTGGTGTTTAGCATTTATTATTCCATAAAATAGTTAAATTAATTTCTTAAATGTATCTTGATTAAAAAGTGTATCTTCCAGTTAATGGCTATTTAAAGACATACTTTCAGAGGAAATGCATTTATTTACAGCGTGTTTTAAAGAGATAAAATTAAAAAAAAGATTTCTGGGTACATTATATTGATCAACTAAATCATAGAACGGTTTAAAAGAGTTTTTATTAATAATATGACGAGGTTTAGTAATACCTCTGTCTTTCCATGTTGTCCATTTAACCACATTTTTATTAATGATAATATTAGGATTGTACCAAAGCGGTTGATTTACAGATGTCATTGGGTTGATTCAAAGTATTTTCTGACACAGTTTTAGAATGTTAAAGGTGGCTTCTATTGGGCTCTGCCTCAATTCATTAGGTATTTTTTAAATATAATATAAACTCCCCACATCAATGTCCAAATTCATTAACATATTTTTTTCTATGTTGATCCAGTCCTTATCTGCAGAAGAATGAAATAAGTGGCTTGCTTGTTCACAACCGAAGGAGATATAATAATGTAAGAAATTTGGTAATTGTAGTCCTCCTTTATCTTGCGTACAAGACAACCTTAAGTATGAACATCTGGCCTTCTTTCCACACCATATAATATGTGATATCATTGTATGTATTTTCTTAAACCAACTTTTATTAATTAGGACAGGCATCATTTTCAGTATATAATTAACTGCTGGCAGTATACCGGTACTCATTTTTACTATGTTCACCCGACCCCAAAGTGATATTTGGAGATGTGACCAGCGTTCCATTTTGGATTCTATCTTATTTTTAAAATGTTTAAGATTTAGATCTCTGCTTGTATACAGGTTTGGTGTAATGTGTAGTCCTAGCTATATGATTTCTGCCTCTTTCCATTTAATTTTGGAGTTCTGAACTTGTGATTTCTTGCAGTGTTTATTAAGTGGTAATATTTCACATTTGTCCCAATTGACTTTATACCCTGATAAACAGCCATATTCAGTGATGACATTATTGATATAGTGAAGAGAGGAGTTAACATGTGACAGGTAGAGAATTATGTCGTCACAATACATCGATAGCTTATTATACTGAGAGCCCATTTTTATACCATGAATATTATTTTCACTTCTTATTTTTGCAGCTAAGGGTTCAATAACCAAATTAAATAATAATCCAGATGCAGGACATCCCTGTTTTACTCCTCTTTTTAATGAAAAAGGTTATGAAATATGATTATTGGTTTTGACTGATGCCATGGGCCTTGTATAAAGCATCTTAATCCATTGTATAAAATTATCTCCAAATCCAAATTTACGTAATGTGCAAAACATAAATGACCAGTTTATGCGGTCGAATGTCTTCTCCGCATCAACAGTACATACTGCTGTGGGATAAGGGAGACTTCTAGCATAGTAAATAACATTAAACAATTTCCTTGTATTGTCTGAAGATTGTCGACCTTCCATGAAGCCAGTTTGGTCAGTATGAATTAATTTTCCTATTACATTTGATAATCGTGTGGCTACGATATTTGCCAAGATTCAAAAGGATTCTCTATTTATTCAATACATAGGATTTCAGCAGGATCTACCAGTCTGCTGACATGCAAGCAGAGTAGTAGATTTTTGTAAAAAGCTTTTATAATTGTAAAGGACAATGTTTTATCAACTCATTGCAATAATGTAAATTTGTTTTAACTACTAAATGAACCAAAAAGATGACTTATTTCATCTTTGTGAAAATATTGGACACAGTGTTAGCTTATGAGATGCGATGCAAGTGTATGCCACTGTGACACTATTGTTATCATTATTATATATATTTTTTTATAAATGTCTAATGATAATGTCAATGAGGGATTTTTAATCACTGCTATGTTGAAATTGTAACTAATATTGATACTGTTGTTGATAATATTCATTTTTGTTTGACTACTTTTAGTTTGTGTCGTGTTTGTGTCTCCTCTCAATTGCTCTGTTTATTGCGGTTCTGAGTGTTGCTGGGTCGGGTTTGGTTTTGGAATTGAATTGCATTGTTATGGTATTGCTGTGTATTGTTAAGTTGGATTGATTAATAAAATTTTTTATTTTTTTATTTATTTATTTTTTTTAATAAATAATTTAAAAAAAAAATTATTTAAAAAAAATGAGAATCGATTCTGAATCGCACAACGTGAGAATCGCGATTCAATTCGAATCGATTTTTTCCCACACCCCTAATATATATATATATATATATATAATAAATATATAGCGCTAAACTACGCCCCCATGTGTCTGTGCCGTCTACTCCTCCAGTACACGACAAACAGAATACAAACAAAACAGGAAGTGGAAACAAAAACACAGGAAAAATACCCAAAAACTAAAACAGTGGATGTCAGCAGTAGCAGCCAATCTTGCTGAAGGATTCATTAAACCAGTGTTTTTCAACCACTGTGCCGTGAGATACAGTCTGGTGTGCCGTGGGAGATTATGTCATTTCAGCTATTTGGGTTAAAAATATTTTTTTCAAACCAGTAATTATAATACACAAATAATGTGCCGTTGTTGAGTGTCAGTGCTGTCTAGAGCTCGGCAAAGTAACTGTGTTATTCTCTTCCATTTCAGTAGGTGGCAGCAGGTAGCTAATTGCTTTGTAGACGTGTAGACGGGAAAATGGTTTGTCATGATCACAATATGAAGACGACAGCGGGAGGCAGTGTGCAGGTAAAAATGTATCTAATGCTTAAACCAATACTAAACAAAAGGTGAATGTCCCTAAAAAAAGGCATTGAAGCTTAGGGATGGCTACGTATAACAAAACTACAACTGAGCTGGCTACAAAGTAAAGAAAAACAGAATGCTGGACGACAGCAAAGACTTACAGCGTGTGGAGCAGAGATGACGTCCACAAAGTACATCCGTACATGACATGACAACAATGTCCACACAAAGAAGCATAGCAACAACTGAAATAGTCTTGATTGCTAAAACAAAACAGGTGTGGTGAATAGCGCTCACAGGAAGACATGAAACTGCAACAGGAAAATACCAGCAAAACAGGAAAAGCCACCAAAATAAAAGCGCAAGACACTACACACAGGAAAACACCAAAAAAACTCAAAGTAAGTCACGACATGATGTGACAGGCCGTGACAGTACTTTGAGACAAGTATAGTGATGCATGGTTGGTTATGGTTTAAATTCATATTCAACAATTGCGACGACTTTTTATTGTCAATATCGAAAAACATTTTTTAATGATTTCTGCTGGTGGTGTGCCTTTGGATTTTTTCAATGAAAAAACTGTGCCTTGGCTCCAAAAATGTTGTCAAACACTGCATTAAACACTCAACACACTTGCTCGTTTATTTGTAGCTCATTCCCAGGTATTTTCCATCTATATGTCTATTTTCTATACCGCTTACCCTCATTAGGGTCACAGGTAAGCTGGAGTCTATCCCAGCTGAGTTACCAACCAATCACAGTGCTGGTTACTACCAGTGATTATTATTCATTCGTGATGAGAGCATTCACATCCTGCTTATCGTTTTCACAAGATTCCACATCGACGTCACACTGCCGTTCATCCTTTTGTTAAGTAGACATATTCAGCTCATCTTCTGGGTTAGACATGTCTTTTACAAACTCTTGCCTGTGCATCATTTATCAATAAACGACGTTTGTTATCTACTTTTGCATGGATTCACCCCAGGCCAGTGTGGACGAAGATCCCAGCTTGTGGTTAATGATCAGCCTGTGAGGCCTGGCCGTGTGACAGCAGAGAACAGCACTGTGGTGTTAATGAGAGAAGAGGACGGACGAGCCTCCTCCTCCCACACACACTGCCCTTTGTCTCTGCCGCTGCCCCCCATCATTAGCCTAATGTCACCCTCTCCCTCCACTAGAAGGGTGGGTTCACACATGCAAATCCCAGCCCATTGCTAATGGAGGTAAATGAAAATTAATTGATTCTCATTCAAAGTCGCCTTCGGTTGCCCTGTTCTCCCTCCCGTGTTTTCTTAATATGCAGCCCTTGTCTCCTCGCAACAATACACGCTCTACCCGCTCTGTCATCAACATCTCAAACATATCGCAATGCAGCGGCCATTGCTATGCAGAGTGGAAGGACACAAAAGGCAAGCAAGGCCACACAGTGTCCTGACACCTTGCTATGTATGAGATGTGTATCTTTGCTCCCTGACCCCGGCCAAAGCACATAGGCGTGGCCAATACTCACAAATAAAGACAATGACTTCTTGCACTTCTTTGTATCTGGACTACGCATTTGAACTTTTTTTTAATGGCAGATGGAAGCACCAAAGACCACACTCCCAACACTGATCGTCATATCACATGAGACTAAGGCCCCGTTTACACTAAGCCGGATAAGGTTATCCAGGGTAAATCACACCTAACTTTATCCGTGTCCACACACAACAATGCCACCGTTTAAAACCCCCATCCGCCGGCGCAACGCAACCTAAAAAAAAAAAAAAATCCACCTGAGTATCTATCTGCTCCAAGTTCTCCAGTAGATGACTTTACTTGAAGTTGTTATTTAAACGAGCTATATTGTAAATAGTTTGCTGTGCATTTTACATTTTTTTGCTGTGTTTTGTGTGCAAGTTTTTAAATTAAAATGTATCTCCTTTGAACAATATCCTGTGTTGTGGTATTTCAATTAACTAGAATCCAGTGTGCTGTGGGGCCCTATTGTAGTGAATCACACCTGAGCCATCATACCTGAATCAAATCTTTAATCGACATGAGAAAGTAGACCATGCGATAAAGAACATTTTACAACAATTAATCATTAATCTAGGGCTCTATATATATATATATATATATATATATATATATATATATATATATATATATATATATATATATATATATATATATATATATATATATATATATATATATATATATATATATATCAGTGACGTGCGGTCACTGGAGGCAGATGTAAAAAGAAAAAAAATTAATTAAATTGTTATATGTATTCAGTGATTATACTATAAAGTTTTTTTCCATTTAACTTCACCAGTTTTAAATTATTTTTATTCAGAATTGCTGAATTTTCACATTTGCCGTTCAAATACTGAGAAGAGACGGTGCGGTGATCAGCAGCCAGTTGAGGCACGTCACTGAATGCCTCAACATGGATTGCGCAATGACGCGGCTAACTGCTGGCCTGCTGTGCAGTGAGACCGTATTGCTATATGAATTATATTATACATTTCCATAGTTTAGTTAGCTGAGGTATATAATGTACAGTGTATTTTGTCAACAACTGTATGTGTGTAACGTATTTCTTGTGCTGAGCAATCATAAAACTGCTGCGAAGACGCACTGGCTGATGCTCGCAGTAATCCCGCCTCCTGGTGCCGGTTAGTGCACCCCCCGACGGGAGCGCCACACCAACCAAAGCCACACCCAAACCCTCCACATGCAAGACCGAATCCACCCAGAAAAACTTAAGAAGAAGCCAAAAAGTGCAAAAACAACAATGCTCGCGCCGGAGGAGCCGTACGTGAACGACTGCAGGGACACAACATTATGTACACCTGCAGACTGCAGCACGGATTTCATATTTCATTCATTCACAACTCCTCCAACACCAACACCACTGTTCCCGCACTTATAAGTAAAGGTAAGACCATAATAACCTTTTTTTAATTAAATGTGCTTTTTTGTGTGCTACAGTTTGTATGTGTAAAGTTAAAGTTAAGTTAAAGTACCAATGATTGTCACACACACACTAGGTGTGGTGAAATGTGTCCTCTGCATTTGACCCATCCCCTTGATCACCCCCTGGGAGGTGAGGGGAGCAGTGGGCAGCAGAGGCGCAGCGCCAGGGAATAATTTTTGGTGATTTAACCCCCAATTCCAACCCTTGATGCTGAGTGCCAAACAGGGAAGAATGCTGGTATGAGCTGTTAAACATAACCCGTTAACTGCTGCCAATCAAATGGTGAATAAGATACTCTTTAGGGTTCATATGTTTGTAAATCTGACTGTGATGAAGTCAGTGCCTCACCAGTCATCAACCTCACCGCACGTCACTGATATATATATACCGCATTTTTCGGATTATGAGTCGCTCCGGAGTATAAATCTCACCGGCCGAAAATGCATAATAAAGAAGGAAAACACGTATATAAGTCGCATTTTTTGGGGAAATGTATTTGATAAAATCCAACTCCAAGAATAGACATTTGAAAGGCAATTTAAAATAAATAAAGAATAGTGAACAACAGGCTGAATAAGACGATATGACGATTGCCGTTTTCTGCTGCATATTTCACTACTTCCAGCTTGTAACCTGCAGTATATGATTTTCTTTTTGGTGCCATTTTGGTTCAGCCTTTCTCAGTTTTTATAAGTTACCACCAATGTTGAAATGATCAATTTTCATAGGTACGGAAGTAGTAGCAGGTAGCATCTATTTTTTCACAATGCACTTCTGCCATGACCCGCCCCCGGCAAATTTTTATTGGTTGACGTGTGTGTGTGACGATTGCTGATATACGCCTAGTCTCTTACATGAATGAGATAAATAATATTATTTGATATTTTACGGTAATGTGTTAATAATTTCACACATAAGTCGCTCCAGAGTATAAGTCGCACCCCCGGCCGAACTATGAAAAAAACTGCGACTTATAATGTGGCAGCGCTGCCTGGCCATTTCACAGTCACATCCAAAAAGCAATATTTGTAGTCACACTGCCTGTATCACATCGACGGCAGGAAGGGACCAAGTTTTTCGGTAAATAGAATCACAGCTGCGAAAGTCCTCTTGCCGTCTGAGAAGTGTTGTATCTGAAATAGCTGCAATCGCGGGTTTCCTTCTCTTAAGGTATTCCTGTGTGATTTCTACAAGCGTCTGTACATGTAGAGGAAGGAGAAACACGGGCATGTCTGGATGACTCGCCTCCATCTTTTTAGATTCGGTTGTTATAAAGCTGGCTGTGGCGCGGTCTTTCTGGCGTCACTTCCTCTCCGAACTCACTTTGTAAACAATCAATGAGTCCATACAAAGCTAATTGCCGGATATTCGTTTAAGGTTCCCCTCCTTGGATAATTTTTTACACGGGTAAGTGCGTTGTGTATTTCTTGAATCTCCGGCTCTTAGCTTTGTATGGACTCATTTATCATTTACAAACAATTACATTTATTAAAATTTCATGAACTGGCAGAGTATAATATCCTAAAAATCATGGACAAAGCACATGCAACAATTCTACCAAACAACATTCAAAACAGATTTGTAAAAAGAGAAAGACATTATAATCTGAAAGGAACCGAGATCTTTAATAAATCTACATTTAGAACAGTAATAATGGAAACAAGTATTTCAATCATAGGTGTTAGTTTATGGAACAAACTTGACAGTGGAATAAAACAATGTAAATCTATGTCTGTATTAAAAAAAATCATGATAATGAAAAGTGAGAAAAAGTATTTCTTCTTCCATCCATCCATCCATTTTCTACCACTTGTCCCTTTTGGGGTCGCGGGGGGTACTGGAGCCTATTTCAGCTGCATTGGTTTAAATCTTGTAAAATGAAAATATGGCTTTGCAGTCGCCAACATTGAAAGTCAATTGTTGTATTTGGGAAAATAGAGGGCAGATATTATACGTTTTAAACTTCTTTCTGCTCCTTTCTATTCATATTTTACTTTAATGGTATCATGTTCAGTAGTATAGTGACTCACTAGATCAGGCCTGGGCAATTATTTTGACTTGAGGGCCAAATTTAGAGAAACAAATGTGTCTGGGGGCCGGTATATCTATTTTTAGGAACACTAATAAAAAAAACTCACAATAATGTCTGATTGAGTGCTAAAAACGTTATTACAGACCGCTTTAAATCACAGAATGGAGTTTTTTTTATTTTTTTTACTGAATGAGACACCCAAAATGTACATGAATATAAGGAATGTGGGATTTACAATATTAACTATGAAGGATAAAACACTGAATATTGACAACATACTGTATGAACACCACACCCCCTTCGATCGACATATTTTGCAATCAAGCGAAACGCAACAAAAATGCAACTAACACAGAAAAATATGAACGTGAAAAAAAACAACAACAAAATTGATTTACTTTTATTTTATTCCTTTGTTTGATTGTTAGGAATGAAATAAATACATGAACTGAACTGAAATTTCTCTCTCTTAGTAATACACTGAAAAATAGCATATTTTAGACACAGTTGCAAATGGTGTTTAACACACAGCTTCAATGTTTCCTAAATCCTACCACAACTCAGCAGATGACACTCAAATCTACACGTCACTGACGGCAGGTGACCGTTGGCCTGTTCATTCACTTTGTCGCTGCATTGAACAGATCAGTGTGTGGATGCAAAACAATTTTCTTCAGCTAAACTCAGACAAAACTGAAATCATTGTCTTTGGCTCACAAAAGCAAAAATAAACTGTAAATCAGCCTCTCACTGAAATCTAATAATCAGGTTAGAAATGTAGGGGTAGCAATGGACTCAGATTTCAGCCACATTAAGTCAATAAAATCAGCAGCTTTTACCACCGGAAAACCATTGCCAAAATCAAAGGAATAATTTCTAAATAAGACTTAGAAAGAAATCCATGCCATGGTCTCCAGCAGGTTAGACTACTACAACGACCTTCTCAATGGGCTCTCTAAACGAGCTGTAAAGCAGCTGCAGTACGTCCAGAATGCAGCTACTCGAGTCCTGACTAGATCCAGGAAATATAAGTCAATTGCTTAGGTCACTGCATTGGTTTCCTTTTGTTCAGAGCATAGACTTGTAAAAAGCTCTCCTTGTGAAAAGGCTTTTCATGGTCTTGTGCCAAAGTACATCTCTGACATGTTAGAGCCATATGAACCATCTCAAGCTCTGAGAACCTCAGGTAGTGGTCTCCTGCTGGTGCCTGGATAAAGGACCAAACATGCTAAAGCTGCGTTTCAGTTTTATGCTCCTAAAATCTGGAATAGTCTTCCAGAAAATGTGAGACAGGCGTCAACATTGGTAATGTTCAAATCCAGGTTAAAACACTTTTATTTAATTGTGCATATAACTACTAACAGTATTTTATCTACACTCTTTGATTTTAATTATGACTGTTTCTATGATGATTTTATTTTTGCATTCCTGTGATTTTCTGTTAAGCACTTTGAATTGCCTTGTGTACGAATTGCCTGGCCTAAATTAATTTGAAAACTATCTGATTGCGTTTTTTAATGATGTCACAGCTTTAGGTTAGGCAATTTATATTAGCAGTTGTTAACATATTTTTTACATTTGAATGATAATAGAACATTTATTTAAAAGTTATTGGTCATTTTGTAACCTTGTAACAGATTAATCAAATTACTTTATTCCGCATGGGAATAATGAGGATACACTATCATCCTGGAACGCATTGTGTTCCATGAAGTAGGTTGCACTGTCTATCTAAAAGGGCACATTTGTAATAATTAAAGCATTCTGAAGTTTCCAAAGATGGTACCTTAACAACTTTTACTGGGTTTTGCACTGATATACTGCTGTGACAAATCTGAAAAGTATTTGATAGCATGTTTATCAAAGAACAAGGATAGATAGGAAATACGTTGGCTCAGCACCAAACAGTACCTGTCTGTGCACTTTAAAGGCCTACTGAAACCCACTACTACCGACCATGCAGTCTGGTAGTTTATGTATCAATGATGAAATCTTAACATTGCAACACATGCCAATACGGCCGGGTTAGCTTACTAAAGTGCAATTTTAAATTTCGCGCGAAATATCCTGCTGAAAACGTCTCGGTATGATGACGCCTGCGCGTGACGTCACGGATTGTAGAGGACATTTTGGGACAGCATGGTGGCCAGCTATTAAGTCGTCTGTTTTCATCGCAAAATTCCACAGTATTCTGGACATCTGTGTTGGTGAATCTTTTGCAATTTGTTCAATGAACAATGGAGACAGCAAAGAAGAAAGCTGTAGGTGGGAAGCGGTGTATTGCGGCAGATGTTGTGCCGGATAACGCACCCCCGCTGTAGAATGCACCCCCTGACTGTTGTGCCGGATAACAATGCCGGTGTTTCATTGTTTACATTCCCGAAAGATGACAGTCAAGCTTTACCATTGGCCTGTGGAGAACTGGGACAACAGAGACTCTTACCAGGAGGACTTTGAGTTGGATACGCAGACGCGGTACCGTGAGTACGCATGCAGCTGCGGCTTCCAAACATTTGATCCCTTGCCCGTACGTGCGTGCCGCTATGTGCATGTCACGTACGTAACTTTGGGGACTTTGGGGAAATATATGTGCTTTATTAACTTTGAGGAGGTGAACGGTACTTTGGGCTGTGGGATTGAGTGTGTTGTGCAGATGTTTGAGTTGTATTGGCGGGTTATATGGACGGGAGGGGGGAGGTGTTTGTTATGCGGGATTAGTTTGTGGCATATTAAATATAAGCCTGGTTGTGTTGTGGCTAATAGAGTATATATATGTCTTGTGTTTATTTACTGTTTTAGTCATTCCCAGCTGAATATCAGGTCCCACCCGCCTCTCACAGCATCTTCCCTATCTGAATCGCTCCCACTGCCCTCTAGTCCTTCACTCTCACTTTCCTCATCCACAAATCTTTCATCCTCGCTCAAATTAATGGGGATATCGTCGCTTTCTCTGTTCGAATCGCTCTCGCTGCTGGTGGCCATGATTGTAAACAATGTGCGGATGTGAGGAGCTCCACAACCTGTGACGTCACGCTACTCGTCTGCTACTTCCGGTACAGGCAAAGCTTTTTTATCAGCGACCAAAAGTTGCGAACTTTATCGTCGATGTTCTCTACTAAATCCTTTCAGCAGAAATATGGCAATATCGCGAAATGATCAAGTATGACACATAGAATGGACCTGCTATCCCCGTTTTAATAAGAAAATCGCATTTCAGTAGGCCTTTAAGCATATGTAGAATTCATGCCATTAAGATGCATGCATTACCTAATTAGATAAAAGGGAACATGTTGAACATCTTTCATTGTTAACAACTTGATGGCTATGCACGGCATATACATATTGCCCCATGCCTAACTAATGCAAACTTGTGTTTAACAGTGATGACATCCGATGACATGTTGGGTCCAGAAGGTTTCTAGAGCAGCTTTCAAATAAGCTCTCAGAAAAAAAGATCCCCTGATAAAAAAGTAATCAGCGCCGCCTCGGAGCCGTAAAAGATCACTTCCTCCTCCTGAATAGCGTCTTTTGATTGTCAGCTCATCGGCGTGTGATGCAGCCGTGATAATGAGCTGTGATGGATGGACACGTCACATGGGAGATAAGGCCGCACGGCTCCCTGCCTCTTGTTCTGCTCTGTTTGTTTACCATTCAATCGATCACCCTCTGTTTGCTTTTTGTCATTAACCAAGCCTCTTTTTGCTCCTTTTTCCTCCTGCAAGAACTGCTGGTGAAACATTAACCAGACGGAGGTGAGGTGACGGCGATGAAACGGGCCTGGAGGGATGATGCTGTTGTTATCTCCCAAAGGGACGATTGTTCTTGGGCCTGTAGAGCGTCAGCCGGGGTCAGCTGAGGGGTCACGTTGGCCTTTCAGATTGTTTTTTTTTATCTTTGGATGACACAGAGGTTCATTATGCTAAAGTACAAGTTACTATATTTAACTATAAAAAAAAGATAGAGAGGATTACTGTTAGGATATCACACAATGGGCCTGCAAATAGACACGCTAAACAGTGTATGCAAACTATAAAATTGCATGTACTATTAGTGGGTGTTTTGCGTGTGATCTACTATGTGTGCAATTGTAAAGCAGACCACCTTATATAAATGAGGATTTGTTTGTACGACGCAGATTTCACCACCGATACACTCATTTATTGAATCTATGCGGGTTTCAACAAGTCAATTTTCAGACTTTGTAAAACTTTTTTAAGACCATATTGAAAATAATTTAGGACAATTTCACATCAATACGGACAAAAAAAAGTACAAAGACATAAAAGAAAATCAGAGGGCCAGAATGAATTGTAAATATATGAATTCATTCACTGCTTTTTCACATTAGAAATCAAATTGGTTAAACTAACTAAAAGCACCACTAATTGAAAAAAAATATTAGCAAGCATTATAACAGCCATTTTTCAGATTTTCCAGAGAAGTGTTTTCTTGCAAAAGGTGCAGTGTGCTTCATATCAAGTGTTTCCATGTAACAACCAGAACATCAGCAACGGTAGAGTAAAGCAAAACAATATATTATCTGTGAAAGGAACTTTTAGCATCGCTGCTAAAGCTAAACGGTTATTTTTTTACAGTGTTTTTGCGGCTGTCAGATTTGAGCAAACAGATAAAAAACACCCACAATACTACTACTGTATCTGCACAAAACATATTGCTAATAAACAAGGACTAGTTTTTATTCAGGCATGACAAAATGACATTCGCAAGTCTTCCTGGCTTTCCTCACTCAACCATAAACACTAAGCACACAACCTTTATAGTTTTTAATGTCAGTTGCTGTATAAACTTGGAGAAAAGATTAGGCACGAGAAGCTGACCTAAAATTATTAGGATGAATAATAGAAATAATATAAGAGAACTCTATGAGGCAATTCCTGAAGGAATTGCATGTGAATGCTCCAATGCTGAAGTTGAACTGAAATGCGGACAGAATGTAGTATGAATGAAACCCTCCATCAATGTTTTATAAACACGCTGCTAGGGCTGTAACGGCACACAAACATTTCGGTTCGGTACGTACCTTGGTTTAGAGGTCACGGTTCGGTTCATTTTCAGTACAGTAAGAAAACAACAAAATATAAATTTTTGGTTATTTATTTACCAAATTTGCAAAATCTTCCACCAAAAATATTTTTCTTAGTGGAATATTTGATGTGAAGTAATCGGAACCTTGGATAGGTCAATAATTCATAATAACATTGATTTTGATTCAATATTATGTTTTGAGCAATGACAGTTTGAAAGAAAAAAAACTGCTTTGTTTTATTAGTCAACATTGCAACTTTTTCTAAATTACATTTAACCTTTAAGCTTTTTTATTTCACTTTTGTTATGTTTTTGTTTATTTTAATAGTATTTTTAGAATGTGCCGTGGGCCTTTAAAACATTAGCTGTGGGCCGCAAATGGCCTCCGGGGCACACTTTTGACACCCCTGCTATAGATGATAAAACATTTAAATCTGATAAATCTATGGATAAAAAGCAGAGCCTGGCGCGTTTATCATAACTCTCTCGCTCTCTCTGTCTCTGCTCCTCCCTCACGAATGCTGCTGCGCACACAATTTGTTTTGTTTTCAACCCCTTCTTAACCCTGAACGTACATTGAAAATACACGCAACCCTAACTTAAAATGCCGGACATTTGAGGCATTTAAGAAACTCCGCCCTGACGGCTCCGCAAAAGAGGACATGTCTGGTGAAAAGAGGACGTATGGTCAGTCTATCGTAGCCCCTTAGCTGCTAGCATGCCGTGTGTTGTGCCTCGGTGTGCATTGTTTCCACAACGTGCGTTACGCTACTTAATATGTCCGTGTGGAAACTCGTTCGGTACACCTCGGAACCGAACCGGAACCCCCGTACCAAAACGGTTCAATACAAATACACGTACCGTTACACCCCTAGCTGCAAGTAAATATATAATGTAGTAACAGACACGTTCATAACAATATGTAATATGTATGTATATTTATCGTATTTTGGTACATTTTTAGCAATACCGGAACTTTTCTCAGCGCATTTATTTCCATTTCCATAGCAGCGCACTTCTGACTTCCAGCAACAAATGTGTGTCCATCCTTCCAGGAACAAATGCGAGTGTGTTGTAATCATGGCAGACCTGGTAATAGACAATGAAGACGACTACCGTATTTTTCGGACTATAAGTCGACGTTTTTTTCATAGTTTGGCCGTGGGTGCAACGTATACCCCGGAGCGACTTATGTGTGAAATTATTAACACATTACCGTAAATATCAAATAATATTATTTATCTCATTCGCGTGAGCGACGAAGAAAATGTCCGCAATCGTCACACACACGTCAGCAATCGTCACTCACACGCCAACCAATAAGAATTCGGCGGGGGAGGGTCATGGCAGAAGTGCATTGTGGGTCATGGAATGCTAACTGCTATATGCTATACGCTACTGCCGGAGCTATTAAAATGGATCACATCAACATTGGCGGTAACTTATAAAAACTGAGAAGGACTGAACTAAAATGGCACCGAAAAGAAAATCATATACTGCAGATTACAAGCCGGACGTAGTGAAATATGCAGCAGAAAACGGCGATCGAGCAGCAGAAAGAAAGGGAGCGACGCATACCAGGAGCGACAACGAGGAAGAAGATTTCATGGGATTTAGCGATCAGGAGTGACAGATTGTTTGGTAAACGTATAGCATGTTCTATATGTTATAGTTATTTGAATGACTCTTACCATAATATGTTACGTTAACATACCAGGCACGTTCTCAGTTGGTTATTTATGCGTCATATGGCGTACACTTATTCAGCCTGTTGTTCACTATTCTTTATTTATTTTAAATTGCCTTTCAAATGTCTATTCTTGGTGTTGGATTTTATCAAATAAATTTCCCCCAAAAATGCGACTTATACTCCAGTGCGACGTATATATGTTTTTTCCGTCTTTATTGTGCATTTTCGGCCGCTGCGACGTATACTCCGGAGTTACTAGAGCGATAGTCCGAAAAATACGGTATATCTTTTTGAAGCTGAATATACGGAGGATGAATTGCTGCGTATAGCAGCAAGCACAAACAGAGGGTGAAACGGACCAGAAGGAAGCCGGGCAAGTGAGGTCGGCGCTGCAAATGTGGAACTTTGAGCCAACCTATGCGTACGGATTGCATACCCAAATCAACTGAAAACGTCCTCGGCCAGCTGGACCAAACAGACAACTGTCCATCTAGTGAGTCACTATACTACTGAACTTGATACAAGCACATCACTGTATAACTACAGTACATAAGCTGTCGAGCTAGCTGTGTACAAACAAAACATGAAATAATACTTTACAGATATTGGGATAGGCTCCAGCCATACCCACGACCCAGAGAGGGACAAGCGATAGACAATTGATGATCGGATAGATGTTTTTCAGCATTGTGTTGTACAGTACAAACTTAAAAGCCATTCAGTTGTTGACCTAGTAGTTAGCTTACCTCTTGCCATAGCTAGCTTTTGGCTAATGTAGTAGCATGGCGATGAATTCCTACACAAGCAAATCAGTTTCTCAGTGTTCGCTCTCACAATAACAATATTGCTACAACTGGATTATTATACAAGTTACGGAACGTAAATGAAGTATTGTTGGAGGTTTTTAGATACATTTTTAATATGATTTATAACCATTAGCTGCATTGTTAGCCACCTAGAACAGGCCGAATATTACAAGTTTGAATGCAAAAAATAAAAATAAAACCCTTTTGTCTGCTTGTCTCTAATCAGGATTGTGAACGATAGCATACTTGCCAACCCTCCTGGATTTTCCGGGAGACTCCCGAAATTCAGCGCCTCTCCCGAAAACCTCCCGGGACAAATTTTCTCCCGAAAATCTCCCGAAATTCAGGCGGAGCTGGAGGCCACGCCCCCTCCAGCTCCATGCGGACCTGAGTGACGTGTTGACAGCCTGTTCACACGTCCGCTTTCCCACAATATAAACAGCTAATGATCGAGGGCGAGTTCTTGGTTTCTTATGTGGGTTTATTGTTAGGCAGTTTCATTAACGTCCTCCCAGCGCGGTAACAACACACAACAACAGCAGTCAAGTTTTCATCTACCGTAAAGCAGTTCGTCTGCCGTAAACAGCAATGTTGTGACACTTTTAAACAGGACAATACTGCCATCTACTGACTGTACATGCATATGTGACCCACCCATAATGTGTCACATTTTTGTGTTGATTTATTTATTTTATTTTGTGGTTTGAATTAGTTTTTGGAGCTGTCATTACACATTTGTCAGTATTCACATTGGTCAGTAGGGAGCAGTAGGGCGTTTCTTTCCAATTGAATGCTATCACCTGCAGACCGGAAGTGTCTTGTCATTCTGATGAGCGCGACCAGTCTGTGAACAATTGAAACGTCCTGTGTGCTTTTTTCTCCTGTATAACAGGTTAGTTTTGGTGAATCAACTCACTGAATAATATCCATGTGATCTTTATAAGTTTAAGTACACATTCTGATGGTGGAGCCTAACTCTAAAGTGTTTGTGAGTTGTAGTTTGTATTTGTGAATGAATCCAGTGCACAGCTGCAGTAATCAATACAAAAAGGCGACGTGAGTGCGCAATGTTTATATAGGAACTTCTGATCCTAATTCAAACTCCCAAATTAGAGCTCCCGTTTTCTTATTGATTTTATAATGTATATTTGTATAATGTGTGTGTTCTGAAATAGTGACAGAGAATAGAACAAGGATGAACAATTCAACCCTTAACTCAACAATGAGTAGATGAGTGTTATGTGTGTGTATATGTGTAAATAAATGAACAATTCAAATTCAAGTATTTCTTTTATTTATATATATATATATATATATATATATATATATATATATATATATATATATATATATATATATATATATATATATATATAATATGTAATAAATATATATATATATATATATATATATATATATATATATATATATATAGCTAGAATTCACTGAAAGTCAAGTATTTCTTATATATATATATATATATATATATATATATATATATATCTTAACCACGCCCCCACGCCCCACCTCCCGAAATCGGAGGTCTCAAGGTTGGCAAGTATGACGATAGGCAAAATTCACCCCCAAAAAATTATTAATCTAAATGTGTTCATGATTAATGTGATCAGTTTGTGATTTTTGACAGCCCTATTAACAATATTATCTTCTTTATGAAAAAACAAACGTCATTAAAAAAAAAAAAAACACCAGCAGACACAAAAACGCATCAATTGAATTTGTTTTAATCAGGAACTTAAGTCATATAAAATTAAAGGATTATTATAAAATAAAATAATATTAGTGGTTAGACAATATGTCAAATCAGTCCATATACTGTATGTTCACAAGCATTCATAAGATTTTCAGACATGCTAACTGCTAGAACTCATGTGCATGTGCAACATAGCGCATGCACATGAGTTCTAGTCATGATAAATCAAACTGCATGTCCAGAAAAATTATATTTGCATCTTCTCCTCCCAGTATTGTAAGCGTTCTGATGATCGACATTAGGGTTGTGAGTCTTTGGCACCACATGATTTGGGGGTAACGATTCAAGTCAGAATCGATTCTCAATTTTTTGCCAGTTCTATGATTGACTACATTCCTCTAGAATAGACAAACAGATCTGATATATATTCATGTTACTTAAAAGAAAACAGGTTTTGTTAAACAAATTTCTACCCAAACATTTAATAAAATTAAATATAAATAAGGCAAGTACCCAACACTTCTCTTTTCTAAAGTAAATCTGTTCAGCAAATAGGGGCATCTATATTAACAAAAGGATTTGCCTGAGTGGCTTTTTTAAAAATCGATTAAGAATCATTACAAATATCTTAAGTAGAGTTTATAAGTCTTCCATTTGTGTCTGACACAGCCTTATTCAATGCAAGCTAATACATCACACTTATTATACCAAGGTCCAATTAGCGAAGATATATGATGGCATATCCGTGTTACGTAATCGGTGTAAACAGGCTCCAGCTAATTTAAACATATGTTTTGGCTCTGCCTATCCCTGAACAGCTATTGGACAATAAGTTTTAACACTTAGTCTGTGGTCACTGGCAAAAGGATTGAACTGAATCCTCTAGGTCAGTGGTTCTCAACCTTTTTTCAGTGATGTACCCCCTGTGAACATTTTTTTAATTCAAGTACCCCCTAATCAGAGCAAAGCATTTTTGGTTGAAAAAAAGAGATAAAGAAGTAAAATACAGCACTGTGTCATCAGTTTCTGATTTATTAAATTGTATAACAGTGCAAAATATTGCTCATTTGTTGTGGTCTTTCTTGAACTATTTGGAAAAAAAGATATAAAAATAACTAAAAACTTGTTGAAAAATAAACAAGTGATTCAATTATAAATAAAGATTTCTACACATAGAAGTAATCATCAACTTAAAGTGCCCTCTTTGGGGATTGTAATAGAGATCCATCTGGACTCATGAACTTAATTCTAAACATTTCTTCACAAAAAAAGAAATCTTTAACATCAATATTTATGGAACATGTCCACAAAAAATCTAGCTGTCAACACTGAATATTGCATTGTTGCATTTCTTTTCACAGTTCTTTTTGACAGACATTTAAAAAAAATCTCACGTACCCCTTGGCATACCTTCAAGTACCCCCAGGGGTACACGTACCCCCATTTGAGAACCACTGCTCTAGGTGGAGTATTTGCAGTAGCACCTCAGTCATCTACACTTAACAAATCCAAAAATAATTCTGTAGCATTCACTACTTTGTTGGCTAGAAGACTCATTGTGTTGAATTGGAAGGCAAGAGCCCCTCCTTGCCACACCCGCTGGATTAAAGATGTTATTTTAAATAATCACTGACATTGAATGGTTCAAGAACTGTGGGGTGCCTTTCTGAGATATGTAGGAGAGACTGATCTCCAAATTAACCACGATTAAAACACAATTGAAATGTGGATGGTTGATGAGCCTTTTGTGTGTGTGTTGTATATCTTTAGGGCCATTCAGGAATGCAACTGTTTGTGGTTTTATGTTGATATCAGTCTTTGGTTTCTCTTTTATTTATTTAATTATTCATTTTATTTTTTACTTGTTGAGTGGAGGTAGCATTTGATGCATTTTTGGCTACGACTGTCAACTATTTGTGTCTGAAACCCAATAAACAAATGTTTAAAAAAACACTAATAATCATTACAAATAAGAATTGCGATACATTCATTCATTCATATCAACATATAAGCTGCCTTTTCATGAAGACAAACGCTAAATGGGTTGTGCTCCTTATTCTGCTCAGTAAAGAGACGCAATCCTCAGTGCACACGTTTCTTAGATCAGCTTTGCGTGTGCTATCAAGTTTGCACGTGTTTTGGAGCACGCAAACCATTAGTCGATCAGGCCCATGATGTTGATCTCACATCGTGAAAAGCACGCTCGGCTGACCTCCCAGGATGTTCCATTCATATAAAAGTGAATCACATTTCCAAAGACGGATATAGCTTTACATCGTTCCAAAAGGCCGTGTAGCGTGAGAGCCGTGCGCCAATCAAGGTAACAAGCGCAAATGTGCATGGAAAAAAAATAACGCTGCCACACGCACCCGCTATTGTGGTCACGCATACAAAACCCGACACGTTGCAGAATCTCAAACCAATCAGACCCAATAAAACCAACAAAGCTCATGAAAGCAAAAGAGGAGATGTCCCTTGAATGGACGCCGGTGAAAGGAGAGCTATCATTCATCGCGCTATGGCTCCCATGCCTGGACAAGCTTGCTCCCAGCTCCACACACTTGTTGTCATTGTGACACGCTGGCAGAGTGAAGCCTCTGTATTCTCGGGATCAATTCAGAGGCTGACAACACCACACTGAACCAGGGTGCCATTTGTTAGGGACCACCACTACCACCGACCCCCCCCTCTTTCTCCCCATCTGTCAGGAGGCCTCCGAGCCACTTTTTGTGTCCGCCACGGACGTGTGAATGTAAGTGGGTGGGAAAGAGGAGGTTAATCAAGATCTGGATGTGGACTAGGGCTGGGAGGAGGGCGCACATATGAGAGATTTGAATGTGTGCTAAGTCATTATGTTGATTTCCTTTTCTTTCTCTCTCCACAAGACATTCAGAGAATACTTTCTTTTACCTTCTTTTCTTCGCAATACCTCCTGTGCTGCCCATTTTTGGGCCCAGAGGGACAGATATTTGGGAATTGGGTCAATTAAGGACGATGGTTTGCTGATAAGAGCGACACGGAGCGGGTGTGCTGGTATTTTAACAAGTTTCAAATGGAGAGATTCTCACAGGGTTGAGTTGTCTCCTAGAAATTACTGGCTTAAAAGCCTACTGAAACCCACTACTACTGACCACGCAGTCTGATAGTTTATATCAATGATGAAATCTTAACATTGCAACACATGCCAATAGCTTACTAAAGTGCAATTTTAAATTTCGCGCGAAATATCCTGCTGAAAACGTCTGCTCGTGACGTCACGGATTGTAGAGGACATTTTGGGACAGCATGGTGGCCAGCTATTAAGTCGTCTGTTTTCATCGCAAAATTCCACTGTATTCTGGACATCTGTGTTGGTGAATCTTTTGCAATTTGTTCAATGAACAATGGAGACAGCAAAGAAGAAAGCTGTAGGTGGGAAGCGGTGTATTGCGGCCGACTGCAGCAACACAAACACAGCCGGTGTTTCATTGTTTACATTCCCGGAAGATGACAGTAAAGCTTTACCATTGGCCTGTGGTGAACTGGGACAACAGAGACTCTTACCAGGAGGACTTTGAGTAGGATATGCAGACGCGGTACCGTGAATACGCATGCAGCTGCGGCTTCCAAACATTTGATCGCTTGCTCGTACGTGCGTGCCGCTATGTGCATGTCACGTACGTAACTTTGGGGACTTTGGGGAAATATATGTGCTGTATGAACTTTGGGGAGGTGAACGGTACTTTGGGCTGTGGGATTGAGTGTGTTGTGCAGGTGTTTGAGTTGTATTGGCGGGTTATATGGACGGGAGGGGGGAGGTGTTTGGTATGCGGGATTAATTTGTGGCATATTAAATATAAGCCTGGTTGTGTTGTGGCTAATAGAGTATATATATGTCTTGTGTTTATTTACTGTTTTAGTCATTCCCAGCTGAATATCAGGTCCCACCCGCCTCTCACAGCATCTTCCCTATCTGAATCGCTCCCACTGCCCTCTAGTCCTTCACTCTCACTTTCCTCATCCACAAATCTTTCATCCTCGCTCAAATTAATGGGGAAATCGTCGCTTTATCTGTCCGAATCGCTCTCGCTACTGGTGGCCATGATTGTAAACAATGTGCAGATGTGAGGAGCTCCACAACCTGTGACGTCACGCTACTCGTCTGCTACTTCCGGTACAGGCAAGGCTTTTTTATCAGCGACCAAAAGTTGCGAACTTTATCGTCGATGTTCTCTACTAAATCCTTTCAGCAAAAATATGGCAATATCGCGAAATGATCAAGTATGACACATAGAATGGACCTGCTATCCCCGTTTAAATAAGAAAATCACATTTCAGTAGGCCTTTAAGGCCCTGTCTACTCCTTAAACAAATAGTTATTTCGCCTAAGCATCGTGTCAGCCACACTAAACCATCGTTTAAGGTCCCCCTCCGTGGATAATTTTTTACACGGGTAAGTGCGCCGTGTATTTCTTGAATCTCCAGCTCTTAGCTTTGTATGGACTCCCCGATCGTTTACAAACTGTTCGGAGAGGAAGTGACGCCAGAAAGACAGCACCCCACACAGAAAGTGACGTCGGAAAGCGCGCCACAGTCAGATTCATAACAACCTGTTTCCACTCGGAGGTAAACACTAGAAAGATGGAGGCGAGTCATCCAGACATGCCGTGTTTCCCCTCCCTCTACATCAGGGGTCGAGAACCTTTTTGGCTGAGAGAGCCATGAAAGCCAAATATTTTAAAATGTATTTCCGTGAGAGCCGTATAATATTATATATAATATAGTATAATAACTAAATGCGTGCATTTTTAAGTAAGACCAACATCTCTTATTCTTTTTAATAACATTGTTATTCTGAAGCTAACCAATAATAAATAAAACACTTCTTACCATTAATGCGACTTCTTGAACAGGCGCGGTAGAAAACGAATGGATGGATTAAAATGCATGAGAATGTTTTGTATTTTGAACGTTATTTTTAACACTGTGATTACCAGCGGAATTATTCATTACTTATCGTGTTAAACAATGTCACCTAAGATTTATCTGAGAGCCAGATACATCCATCAAAAGAGCCACATCTGGCTTTAGAGCCATAGGTTCCCTACCCCTGCTATACATGTACAGACACTAGATTACTTCTAGGCCTCCACCCCAGATCCCACCTCACTCCTACCCACTTCTCCTAAGTGGGCTGGCTCAGGGTGGAGGACAGAGTAAAACAACTTGCACTGAGCCTAGTCTATAAAATCTGCTACACCTCCCTGATACCGAAGTACATGTCAAACTACTTCCTTAACGTAAATGACCGCCATAACCACAACACCAGGGGGAGCTCCACTAACTACGTTAAACCCAGATTCTGATCTAACAAAGGTCTTAACTCATTCTCTTTCTATGCCACATCAATGTGGAATGCGCTCCCAACAGGTATAAAAGAAAGGGCATCTCTGTCCTCCTTCAAAACCGCAATAAAAGTACACCTCCAGGCAACTTCAACCCTAAACTAACACCCTCCCCGGATTGTTAAGAATCAAATGTAAACAATCAAATGTAGATACTTTTTCTTATGCCTTCTGATCTCTCTCTCTCTATGTCCACTACTTGCTGTACATATCCTACCAAGTCAGACCTACACTGTTTCAATATACATTTCTCTGTTCTCAATTGTTGATGACTGATGATAACAACCAAACCTAACCCCCCCCACACACACACCCCGAATTGCAAATAATGTAAATAATTCAATGTATATACCCTGATGATTATCTTGTGTGATAATCAATTTAAGTGGACCCCGACTTAAACAAGTTGAAAAACGTATTCGGGTGTTACCATTTAGTGGTCAATTTTACGGAATATGTACTTCACTGTGCAACCTACTAATAAAAGTCTCAATCAGTCTCAATCAATCAAAGTGGTTTGTTTACTGTGTGTAGACTTTGTTAGCTGTGTGAACATTTAAAACTTAGTGTGTAAGCAATTGGAAAAAACTGTAAAACCCAAACATGCAAAACCGTGGGCCTTCTACCAAACTTAATAGGCCTTAAACCTTCTGTCAGATCTGTGACGATACTCCTCTCCCATCAATTTGATGCACCTGCAAAGTCTTAAACCTACAACGCTTACTGGGACGCGTCTGAGCCATATTAACCAGCCACAAAGGGGGTGACAACATAGAACAACTATTTGTTCTTCTTGTCTTAGGCTTAATTCACGAGTCGCTGGCCCGAAAAACTAACCCAGGCGCTTTTTTTCCCTGCTGACCGTGGTCTTATACCAGGAGGGTTCATGTTGGTTCTAGCTCACAATGGGACACGTGGTGACCTACGACCCCTGGCACTGACCCTCCTCTCTTCCAGGGGTTAGGTGGAGAAACAGATGTGGCCAAACTTCCCCCGCGAACAACAGAATGAGGCCCACTTGTCAAAGAACCCAGTTTCTCCTTCATGTGGGTGAGAGTAAACCTTTAAAGCGGAAGGTGGGTCTAATTGGGAAAGGTCTGGATTGTCATTGCTAATTGGGGCATGTCTAGTCCTCTCTTTTGTCCACAGCTGAGCAGGAGTCTTCTTCTGGTAAATAACATCTAATATACATTTCTCAAGTGTGCAGTTGTTATAAGAAGAAACAACATGGAGGGAAGCATGCTCTTTAGGCTGCATACCAGAAGGGGGCCCTCTAAGCCTGACTGCTTGTCGCCTCATTAGCTCTGCAGACTGGGAAGGAATGGAACATACAATAAATAACACATTTTACAATATTTAGCTAAATACTTATATAAAAAATGCAATATTAGAAAAAAAACTCTCAGGATGCAACACTACAGACTGTAACCAAAGCAATAATTAATAACTCATATATAATAACATTCCTGGGAAATAACTTTATTTTTTTCTTAATATGTCAGCTACATGCAACAGACAATGTAAACTAAATTAAGTATGCATGAGTCTCTAAAATGACAAATGCATTAAAGCATACAGTAAAATAAAATACTTTAAATGCTTATCTATCAACTTTTCTTTGTATGTTTAAGTAGTAAAAATCATCAAAAACACCTAAGTATGAAGTAAAATATCTTAATGCTTAAATGGATTTTACATATGACTCAGTGCATACAGGTAACTAAAATATTTTAAATGTGTATATTTGAGCTTTTCTTCCATATTAGTGAGCAATATGTAGTATTTATTACTGTTTTTTTTTTTTATTATGCTTTACTTCTGTTACTGTATGTAAAAACCTGCACTGCAACAAAGTAATTTCCCCATTGTGGGATGAATCCTATCCTATATTATTCAATCAATCAATCAAAGTTTATTCATATAGCCTGTGTTTACGTCTCTTTACTGAGCAGAATAAGGAGCACAACCCATTTAGCGTTTGTCTTCACGAAAAGGCAGCTCATATGTCAATTAAGGGTGTCAAAAACAAAATAGATTTTTGAATGAATCGCCATCCTTATTTGTAATGATTATTTTTCAAACATTTGTTTATTGGGTTTCAGACACAAATAGTGGACATGAATAGCCAAAAATGCATTAAATGCTGCCTCTCCCCAACAAGTAAAACATAAAATGAATAATTAAATACATAAAAGATAAATCAAAGACAGATATCAACATAAAACCACAGACAGTTGCATTCCTCAATGGCCCTTAAGATATACAATAACCAACAAGCACACAAAAGGCTCATCAACCATCCACATTTCAATTATGTTTTAATCGTGGTTAATTTGGAGATCAGTCTCTCCTACATATCTCAGAAAGGCACCCTACAGTTCTTGAAACTTTGCAGAATCACCATTCACTGTCAGTGTCTCAAAGGGCTGCACGAGCCACAACGACATCCTCGGCTCAATTAAGTACATAAAAGTATCTTAAATAAATGTATAAATTAATAATAAATACAATAATAATATTTAGATACTTACATACTATTTTTTACACATACATATTGAATATGCCTTAGGACAATGGATGCAAATCAGCTTTTGTGCTAATTCCAGCATATTCATGTCGAAGCTGTTTTTGCTGACACATTGATTAATATGTACTATCCTATTTCAAATAAATAAATACAAATAAAATATACAGTGTAGGAAAAAAAAAATGTAGTCTAGCTTTTTATGCATAAAATATATAAATACATTTGCTAAATTCTAAATGCTTATTTATTAGCTTCTCTTTCATATGTTCAAGTACATAAAAACATAAAAAATATTCTAAGACTTACATATTAATTTTTGCAAATGAATATGCATGATAGAATGAAGTCAAATATCTTAATGCTGATGAACGGGTTTTACATGTGAAGAAGTGCATACAGATAACACACATATTTTAAATGCTTCTATTTTAGCAATATTAATAATAATAACAATATTTAAATGCTTACAGATGCCTCTTTACACATACCGTACATACAAGTACAAAGAATGAGCTATTACATACATGAGTGCATAAAATGAACTAAAGCTCTTTAAATGCTTTTTATATACAGAACTCTACGAGCTATCTATGAGTGCATAAAATTAAAATATAGACATTTTAATTTGTGTAGTGTAGCTTTTTATACACAGGTACGACTCCATAAAATACGCAAATAATAGTATTTAAAGAAAATATGACTTACCCCTTAATTTCGTATGATTGCCTTAACGTTGTACTTTTTTTTCCCAGCACACATGGATTTTATTGGACTTTTAAACCTTATATGAGGCCACGTATATTGTTCATTTACTCCACCTAGAAACAACAGAAACATTCAGTGAGAATTTCTGAGGGCGGTTGCCTGGGTTATGTCCACAAATGTCTAACATGCCATTGGAATAGCATGCTACACTTCCACCGGCTCCTGTCTAATGAGTGCTGCTCCGTCTCATAATTAAAAGCATCATGAGACCAGAGAAGCAGTAGAGAGGGACAATGGCTGGGAAAGGTAATAACCGGCCATTTAAATCACTCCAAATGAGACAGCCTGCCTGGATTCAGGGGAGACCTTTTCTTTCGTCTTTCAGACACAACCCCAAAAAAATGCGACATCTCTTTCCCAGCATGCCGCTGTGAGGACGAGGACCATGAGCATCCTCAGCGTGAACCCTCTTTTTTTTTTTTTTAGTCGGTGGCCAAAAAGTCATAAATGTCTTGTCCCTATTGTGTGGGAACTCATCTTGGACATTGTCCCGGCTGCTCTGCCCACCAGTAGCCAATAAGTGGAACATGATCTCCTATCGAGCAGCAGTCTAGCATTCCGGACATTTCCAGTCGGCTGTCTGCCATAGGTCGCAAGAGACAGCGTCAAACTCCAAGACACCTTGTTTTGGTCTTTGTTCCTGGTGAGCTTGTCTCCACACAGGAATGTTATTGTCCCTCTACAACAACCAACATCTCAATAACTGATTTGTACGGGTTTAAAGGGGAACATTACCACAATTTCAGAAGGGTTAAAACCATTAAAAATCAGTTCCCAGTGCCTTATTTTATTTTTCGAAGTTTTTTTCAAAATTTTACCCATCACGCAATATCCCTAAAAAAAGCTTCAAAGTGCCTGATTTTAACCATTTTCCTGTGACGTCACACAGTGATGCCAATACAAAAAAACATGGCGCATAGAACAGCAAAGTATAGCGACATTAGCTCGGATTCAGACTCGGATTTCAGCGGCTTAAGCGATTCAACAGATTACGCATGTATTGAAACGGATGGTTGTAGTGTGGAGGCAGGTAGCGAAAACGAAATTGAAGAAGAAACTGAAGCTATTGAGCCATATCGGTTTGAACCGAATGCAAGCGAAACCGACGAAAACGACACGACAGCCAGCGACACGGGAGAAAGCGAGGACGAATTTGGCGATCGCCTTCTAACCAACGATTGGTATGTGTTTGTTTGGCATTAAAGGAAACTAACAACTATGAACTAGGTTTACAGCATATGAAATACATTTGGCAACAACATGCACTTTGAGAGTGCAGACAGCCCAGTTTTCATCAATTAATATATTCTGTAGACATACCCTCATCCGCTCTCTTTTCCTGAAAGCTGATCTGTCCAGTCCAGTTGGAAATGCATCTGCTTTGAGTGTCGCAGGATATCCACACATTCTTGCCATCTCTGTCGTAGCATAGCTTTCGTCGGTAAAGTGTGCGGAACAAACGTCCAATTTCTTGCCACTTTCTCATCTTTGGGCCACTGGTGCAACTTGAATCCGTCCCTGTTCGTGTTGTTACACCCTCCGACAACACACCGACGAGGCATGATGTCTCCAAGGTACGGAAAACAGTCGAAAAAACGGAAAATAACAGAGCTGATTTGACTCGGTGTTTGTAATGTGTTTGAGAAAATGGCGGATTGCTTCCCGATGTGACGTCACGTTGTGACGCCATCGCTCCGAGAGCGAATAATAGAAAGGCGTTTAAGTCGCCAAAATTCACCCATTTAGAGTTCGGAAATCGGTTAAAAAAATATATGGTCTTTTTTCTGCAACATCAAGGTATATATTGACACTTACATAGGTCTGGTGATAATGCTCCCCTTTAATGATTCTTGTTTTGTTTTTTTTCGATTCAAATCATAATTTGGTGTTGCTGACACCATTCAGGGACGATGTAATCATTTATTTAGAACGATACTGAAAGAATTTGGTGAGTTGAAATCCATAAATATATATACTAGTGTTACTGTTCAAACAAGCAAGTAAACAACAAGTAATGGCCAGTGCATTCACATCCATCCATCATCCATCCATTTTCTATCGCTTGTCCCTTTTGGGGTAACAGGGGTTGCTGGAGCCTATATCAGCTGCATTCGGGCTGAAGGGGGAGTACACCCTGGACAAGTCGCCACCTCATCACAGGTCCAACACAGATAGATAGACAACATTCACACTCACATTCACACACTAGGGCCAATTTAGTGTTGCCAATCAACCTATCCCCAGGTGCATGTTTTTGTAGGTGGGAGGAAGCCGGAGTACCCAGAGGGAACCCACGCAGTCACGGGGGAGAACATGCAAACTCCATACAGAAAGATCCCCGGACCGGGATTGAACTCAGGACGTTCGTATTGTGCAGGCTATATCTCACCTGACCTTATCCTTGTCCACACACACACACAATGCTACCGTTTAAGACCCCCTCCCCCTTCCGTCCGCCGGCGCAACTCGACCTAGTACGCATGCGCGAAAAAAGATGCGCGTGTCATAGTCACCTCTGACCTGGAAGTGTATTCTTACCCTGTGTTTCAATGTAGCCTATTGACACATTTCTCTTAACAGTAAACCTTGCTTGCCTCACCATCA
Organism: Nerophis lumbriciformis; assembly: GCF_033978685.3. Classification (NCBI taxonomy): domain Eukaryota; kingdom Metazoa; phylum Chordata; class Actinopteri; order Syngnathiformes; family Syngnathidae; genus Nerophis; species Nerophis lumbriciformis. Next base: position 19,937,167 of record NC_084548.2, read on the forward strand.
GCAGCTGTTAGACTGGCCCTTTTGTAGTCAATCACACCTGAGCCATCATACATGAATCATATCTTTAATGGACATGTGAAAGTAAACAATGTAATAAATAAAATTTTACAACAATCAATCTAGGGGTCTAGATATCTGGTCAGGACACTGTGCTCATAGGCTGAAATTGGCGGTTGTACTTGACGGCCGCAAACACTTCATGGCTTCACAATAGTTATGGAGTACAAAACTAGACATTGAGTAATCACTCGATATACATGGTGGACAATAACTGATAGTCTGCTTTGCCAGTCCAAATGCATTCGCTGTTGTCCGTAGTACTCCCTCGCCTGCATTCTTGTTGTCTCCCCTTCGACAAATGGACAAAATTTTTCGCTAAGTAGAATCACAGCTGACCTGGACATTCGAAAGTTCTCTTGCCGTTCTTGTGGCACACCAGGCTGTTGTTCTTCCAGGCCTTATCCAAAACCGTCGCTCAACATTGCTATGTTGCCGTCTGAGATGTGTTGTATCCGAAATAGCTGCAATGGCGCGTTTTCCTTCTGTTAAAGTGTGATTTCCACAAGCGTCTGTCACGAAGCTGGTTGTGGCGCGTTCTTTCTGGCGTCACTTCCTCTCCGGACTCAGTTTGTAAACGATCGATGAGTCCATACAAAGTTAAGAGCCGTTTCGAGTGACCGCCGATGATGATGATGATGATGATGATAAAAGCAGCTTCCATGAAATGCTCAGTCATTCACAAACAAGGATGGGGCGAGGGTCACCACTTTGTGAATAAATGCGTGAGCAAATTGTCCAACATTTTAGGAACAACATTTCTCAACGAGCTATTGCAAAGAATTTAGGGATTTCACCATCTCAGGTCCGTAATATCATCAAAAGGTTCAGAGAATCTGGAGAAATCAAAACGAAAACCAACATTGAATGCCCGTGACCTTCGATCCCTTCGAAAAGTGTTCTGTGGTCTGACGAGTCCACATTTCAAATTGTTTTTGGAAACTGTGGACGTCGTGTTCTCCGCAACAAAGAGGAAAAGAACCATCCGGATTGTTATAAGCGCAAAGTTGCAAGTTAAAACTCTCCTATGCAAGGCGAAAACCGTTTATCAACAACACCCAGAAACGCCGTCGGCTTCGCTGGGCCTGAGCTCATCTAAGATGGACTGATACAAAGTGGAAAAGTGTTCTGTGGTCTGACGAGTTCACATTACAAATTGTTTTTGGAAACTGTGGACGTCGTGTCCTCCGGACCAAAGAGGAAAAGAACCATCCGTATTCTTATAGGCGCAAAGTTGAAAAGCCAGCATCTGTGATGGTATGGGGGTGTATTAGTGCCCAAGGCATGGGTAACTTACTCATCTGTGAAGGCACGATTAATGCTGAAAGGTACATACAGGTTTTGGAGCAACATATGTTGCCATCCAAGCAACGTTATCATGGACGCCCCTGCTTATTTCAGCAAGACAATGCTAAGCCATGTGTTACAACAGTGCGGCTTCATAGTAAAAGAGTGCGCATACTAGACTGGCCTGCCTGTAGTCCAGACCTGTGCCCCATTGAAAATGTGTGGCACATTATGAGACCCCCGGACTGTTGAACAACTTAAGCTGTACATCAAGCAAGAATGGGAAATAATTCCACCTGAAAAGCTTAAAAAATTAAATTGGCCTCCTCAGTTCCCAAATGTTTACTGAGTGTTGTTAAAAGGAAAGGCCATGTAACACAGTGGTAAAAATTCCCCATGCCAACATTTTTGCAATGTGTTGCTGCCATTAAATTCTAAGTTAATGATTATTTGCAAAAAAAAATGTTGTTTCTCAGTTCGAATATTACATCTATTGTCTTTGCAGTCAATTCAATTAAATATAAGTTGAAAAGGATTTGCAGATCATTCAATCAATCAATGTTTATTTATATAGCCCTAAATCACAAGTGTCTCAAAGGGCTGCACAAGCCACAAAGACATCCTCAGTACAGAGCCCATATAAGGGCAAGGAAAAACTCACCCCAGTGGGACGTCGATGTGAATGACTATGAGAAACCTTGGAGAGGACCGCATATGTGGGTAACCCCCCCCCCCCCCCCCCCCCCCCTCTAGGGGAGACCGAAAGCAATGGATGTCGAGTGGGTCTGACATAATATTGTGAGAGTCCAGTCCATAGTGGATCTAACATAATAGTGAGAGTCCAGTCCATAGTGGGGCCAGCAGGAGACCATCCCGAGCGGAGACGGGTCAGCAGCGCAGAGATGTTCCCAACCCGGGTCCCGACTCTGGACAGCCAGCACTTCATCCATGGCCACCGGACCTGTCCCCCCCCCCCTCCACAAGAGAGAGGGGGCAGAGGAGAAAAGAAAAGAAACGGCAGATCAACTGGTCTAAAAAGGGGGTCTATTTAAAGGCTAGAGTATACAAATGAGTTTTAAGATGGGACTTAAATGCTTCTACTGAGGTAGCATTTCTAACTGTTACCGGGAGGGCATTCCATAGTACTGGAGCCCAAATAGAAAACGCTCTATAGCCCGCAGATTTTTTGGGGGGCTCTGAGAATCACTAATAAGCCGGAATTCTTTGAACGCAGATTTCTTGCCGGGACATATGGTACAATACAATCGGCAAGATAGGCTGGAGCTATTGTATTTTGTTTTTATTTACAAATTACACAATGTGCCAACTTTACTGGTTTTGGGGGTTTGTAAATTACTTCAATCAAATACAAGGAAAGTCCAACACTTATTGGAGGATGTAAATGTCCTGTTAAATGGTTGCCCAGCTTTGCACAAGCAAACGCGCTGCAGGACTGCATGTGTCAGAGCCATACTTGCCAACCCTACCGGATTTTCCGGGAGACTCCCGAAATTCAGCGTCTCTCCCGAAAACCTCCCGGGACAAATTTTCTCACGAAAATCTCCCGAAATTCAGGCGGACCTGAGTGACGTGTCGACAGCGGCCAGCCTGTTCTCACGTCCGCTTTCCCACAATACAAACAGCGTGCCTGCCCAATCACGTTGTAACTGTAGAATGATCGAGGGCGAGTTCTTGGTTTCTTATGTAGGTTTATTGTTAGGCAGTTTCATTAACGTCCTCCCAGCGTGGTAACAACACACAACAACAGCAGTCACGTTTTCGTCTACCGTAAAGCAATTCGTCTGCCGTAAACAGCAATGTTGTGACACTCTTAAACAGGACAATACTGCCATCTACTGTACATGCATATGTGACAATAACATCTAGGGCTTTTAGAGAGTGCAGTGCACAACTGCTATACTATATATATATATATATATATATATATATATATATATATATATATATATATATATATATATATATATATATATATATAGCTAGAATTCACTGGAAGTCAAGTATTTCATATATATATGTCTTAATAAGGTTATCCAAAAAATAGTGCTCGATACCGTAGTAGAGCGCAATATATGTATGTGTGGGAAAAAAAATCACAAGACTATTTCATCTCTACAGGCCTGTTTCATGAGGGGGGATACCCTCAATCATCAGGAGATTTCAATCTCCTGATGATTGAGGGTACCCCCCCTCATGAAACAGGCCTGTAGAGATGAAATAGTCTTGTGATTTTTTTTCCCCACACATACATATATATATATATATATATATATATATATATATATATATATATATATATATATATATATATATATATATATGAAATATTGAGTATATATATATACATATGAAATACTTGAGTATTTCTTATATATATATATATACAGTATATATATATATAAATATATATATATGAAATACTTGACTTGGTGAATTCTAGCTGTAAATATACTCCTCCCCTCTTAACTACGCCCCCCCCCTCCCCACCCCCCACCTCCCGAAATCGGAGGTCTCAAGGTTGGCAAGTATGGTCAGAGCTTACATCAGAGATATTAGATGCAAGTCGATAACATCCGATATTTATTTGCTGATATCGACTCGGGACCCCCCCTAGCAAAAATACTCAAACATTCAGCAGTTATATTTACAGTATACATATCTTATACTGTAAAGGAGCAATTACATGAAAATATAACTTTCACCAAACAAATTGTTGATCAAATGTATTTTTTATGGATATTCTAGTTATTGCAATGCAAGTAATTAAAAAGACATAATGGGGTCTTGCTCTTTGCTCAAAGATAGAGGAGAAAGTGCAGTTGGGGGGCATTAACTCTTACTTGTGGTCATAAAATAAAGTGTAAAAAGGGTAACGGCGTGTATTGTGTCTGCAGGGAACTCTGCCTCCGCTGTTTTACCGCTCTGGATTTAAAGTCTCGTTACTGAGAGATTATTAGACTTAATCTAGTAAAAGCGGAGCGTGACGTTCCCGATCACCCCGAAGGCTCTCCGGAGCTCCCCGGAACAGTAGGGGGATTCATCTGAAGCGGCCATATGCTGCCTCCCCTGTGAGGAGGGGGAGAGGTGTGGCTAATTCTCAAGTGAAATCCATTCAAATGTCACCTGAGGCACTTAGCTGGCAGGTAGCGACTCCGCTCGTGTGTTGTAAAATGGCGGCAATGTTGGTGATGGAGCACAGGGTCACCCGCGGTGTGGGGGAGCCAAGGGGGGCGGGTGGAGCCTTCCCTGAGGGCAGGTGGTGGCTGGATAGCTTTGGAGCAGTGAAGTGCGGTGGGAGATCCTCATGGGAGCCTTTTGAACTGCCCGATGCAGGTGGAATGTGCTTAGTCAGCAGGTCACTTCTTCACCCCGCTTAAAGGCTGAGCCTGGAGAGTCAAGCTAATGCTAATTGTCCTTGATGTGATGGGCTGCTGCTCTGTGACAGAGGTTTACCAGTCATCATGACCAATCCGTTGTCCACATTCATCACAACACCCCCCCAAATCGTCCCTTCGGCGCTTTAGATCCTTTTCATTTTGTGCAACTTCAATGGCCTTATTTTTCATCTGTCTTCTGGCCACTCAGCTTTACGGCCGGGGCCCGACCACATCCAGCAGTTGACATGAATGAATATGAATAATCTTGTTTCACAAACCTTATTAGCCATTAATTAGGTGGGTTACACACAAAGAGTCCTTATTGAGGTGTCCACCGACTAGACAGGAGTGTCGTAAACCCATACTTGCCAACCTTGAGACCTCCGATTTCGGGAGAGGGGGGCGTTGTTGGGGACTTGTTTAAGAGGGGAGGAGTATATTTACAGCTAGAATTCACCAAGTCAAGTATTTCATATATATATATATATATATATATATATATATATATATATATATATATATATATATATATATATATAACGCTAACAAGCTAACACTAAAACCGATATGTCCGTGAGATAAACCCGGACATTTATTATTTTTATATTGTTTTTTACAGCTCACATGAACCAAAAGGACCCTCACAAATTCATCATTTACTGAGAGGACGACTTTCTGGATGGACAAAAACCAGATTGTGTATGAAAAATTCATATTATTGCTTTGTATTTCAATTACCTACTTTTTAGTAAAATAACTGCAGTCACCTAATACTGTCTGTTTCTTTACATGGTATCAGTGTAGAAATATAGTAAACCACTCCGTCATACGTCATCAGCCGGATTTGTATAAACTACCCTGAACTGTGAAATGCGGTGGAAACACAAACCACACACTTCTACAGGAACCTATAGATCCAGGAACCAGAGGTTCCAGGAACCAAAAGTTGAACTTTTGGTTGTGAAGGGCCTCTAGTCCAGTGTTTTTCAACCACTGTGCCGCGGCACACTAGTGTGCCGTGAGATACAGTTTGGTGTGCCGTGGGAAATTATCTAATTTCACCTATTTGGGTTAAAAATATTTTTTTGCAAACCAGTGATTATAGTCTGCAAATTATGTGTTGTTGAGTGTCGGTGCTGTCCAGAGCTCGGCAGAGTAACCGTGTAATACTCTTCCATATCAGTAGGCGGCAGCCGGTAGCTAATTGCTTTGTAGATGTCGGAAACAGCGGGAGGCAGTGTGCAAGTAAAAAGTTAAACAAAAGGTGAGTGCCCCTAAGAAAAGGCATTGAAGCTTAGGGAAGGCTATGCAGAACGAAACTAAAACTGAACTGGCTCCAAAGTAAACAAAAACAGAATGCTGGACGACAGCAAAGACGTACTGTGGAGAAAAAAAGGCATCCACAAAGTACATCTGAACATGACATGACAATCAACAATGTCCCCACAAAAAAGGATAAACAACTGAAATATTCTTGATTGCTAAAACAAAGTAGATGCGAGAAATATCACTCAAAGGAAGACATGAAACTGCTACAGGAAAATACCAAAAAAAGAGGAAAAGCCACCAAAATAGGAGCGCAAGACAAGAACTAAAACACTACACACAGAAAAACAGCAAAAAACTCAAAATAAGTCAGGGTGTGATGTGACAGGTGGTGACAGTACACCTACTTTGAGACAAGAGCTAAAGTGATGCATGGTTATGGTTTAAAGTCATATCCAACAATTGCGACAACGACTTTTTACTGTCATCTGAGTTTCATTTTTTAATGATTTCTGCTGGTGGTGTGCCTCCGGATTATTTCCATGCAAAAAATGTGCCTTGGCTCAAAAAAGGTTGAAAAACACTGCTCTAGTCAATGCTGTTGTGTCCTTGGGCAAGACGTTTCACTCACCTTGTAGCTTAAATGTAGATACCGGGTTATGGGTTTCTCAATGAAAAGTGCTTCGATTCATTACAGAAAAAGCATTAGATAAATTTAATTCACTTCACTTTAGTTTTAATACAATAAATGTGTTTTTCTGAGGGATTTAAAAAAATAAACATAACACCAAGTAAATTGCACTATATTCAATGAAAAAAGAACTAAAATCAAATATCATATTGAACATATTTTAAAAAGTATTTTATTTTAAGACCGATGAAATTTGTATGACACTTTCAATAATTTATAAGACATTCATCCTGTACACCACCTCTTTAAACAGTGACCTTAATGCATACTTGCCAACCTTGAGACCTCCGATTTCGGGAGGTGGGGGGCGGGGGGCGTGGTCGGGATGGGGCGGGGGCGTGTTTGGGGGCGTGGCTAATATTTACAGCTAGAATTCACCAAGTCAAGTATTTCATATATATATACATATATATATTGTATATATATATATATATATATATATATATATATATATATATATATATATACACACACATATATATATATATATATATATATATATATATATATATATATATATGTATATAATAAAATAAATATATATATATATGTATATATATATATATATATATATATAGCTAGAATTCACTGAAAGTGAAGTATTTTCTTATATATATATATATATATATATATATATATATATATATATATATATATACACATATATAATAAAATAAATATATATATATATATGTATATATATATATATATATATATATATATATATATATATATATACTACTACTACACCTACTCAGTGGCCTAGTGGTTAGAGTGTCCGTCCTGAGATCGGTAGGTTGGGAGTTCAAATCCCGGCCGAGTCATACCAAAGACTATAAAAATGGGACCCATTACCTCCCTGCTTGGCACTCAGCATCAAGGGTTGGAATTGGGGGTTAAATCACCAAAATGATTCCCGGGCGCAGCCACCGCTGCTGCCCACTGCTCCCCTCACCTCCCAGGGGGTGATCAAGGGTGATGGGTCAAATGCAGAGAATAATTTCGCCACACCTAGTGTGTGTGTGACAATCATTGGTACTTTAACTTTAACTTTATATAGCTAGAATTCACTGAAAGTGAAGTATTTTTTTATATATATATATATATATATATATATACATATATATATAAGAAATACTTCTGATCTATGTTTGTCTGTTGCCATCTCCTGGTGAATGTTGGCTATAGCGTACTGGGGTTACTTTTTGGTTGGCCAACGATTTACGTGGTGTTGCGCACCTGACGTCAAGTGTGTGAGTCAGTTCTGAAGTCTACAGTAAAGAGACGTACTTCATCCCCTCGCCTGTTTATTGCCTCCAACTCAATATACTACAACAACATTGCTCCATGCAGACCCTCCAGGTCCGCCTGAATTTCGGGAGATTTTCGGGAGAAAATTTGTCCCGGGAGGTTTTCGGGAGAGGCGCTGAATTTCGGGAGTCTCCCGGAAAATCCGGGAGGGTTGGCAAGTATGCCTTAATGGTTTTGTCAGAGTTTGTTGGTGACGAACCCCAAGATGCAGAGATGACGGCAGGCATTGAGCGAGAAAACATGATTTAATTAAACACTATGGCAAAAAAACAAACAAAAGGGTAACAACAAAAGGCGCGCACAAGGCGGAGAACAAACTTGGCTATGAACTAAAATAGCACAAAAGCTAACTGTCGACAAGAAACAAACACTTACTGTGACACGAAGGAACTATGACAAGAGCAGAGTGAACAAAAGTAGACAGAGCTACAACAACAACAATTATTATGACAGGTAGTAGTGACAACAAGTATTAGCGACAATCAATGACAATAATCCAGCAGTGACTGGAGGGTAGGGCAGGTATAAACAGCAGCTGGCTGATTGTCACCAGGTGTGGCCAGGTGCCAATCAGCCACAGCTGAGGGGACACAGCACTCAGGGAGACAAACAGGAAACAGAACCAAAACAAGAGCGCTGACAGGAAATACTACACACACAGAGGAAAAACTAAAACACAACCAAACTGTCAGGGGCAAGCCTGACAGGTTTGTTCCACTTTGTTTGTGTTGTTTTTCAAGGAACTCCGGCATCATAAAATAAAATGCCATTAAACAATTGAAATGTCATGGAATCTATACATAACATTAGCTATTAATATTAAATTGGTTATATCCAAACATTTACAAGTGCACAAATACAATACTTAATTGAAATAAATAGATCGGTTTAAGAGTTAGATGTCAGGAAAAGTTGTTTTTCAAAATATATAAAATATGACATGAAAACTATTTTGATGTGAATAGGTATGTGGAAGCATGGAACCAATGGGTCTCAGAAGACATGGCAGCTCTTCCTGGAATCCCTTTGTGTCTCACACCCAGACAGAGGGTACCTGACCATGGGGGGGCGCTTGTCTTCTGAATTGTCTAAGAGATGCTAAGATAGCATCAGCTCAAACAGTCAAACACTCCACTTAACTTTTACGATGGAAGTGGTAAAAAGGTGGTTTGTGTCATAACATAGAGACGTGACCTACCTCTACTCAAGAGTTTTTTTTTTGATGTGGCAGCATATATTGTACTGTATGTTACAGTCCTCTTCACTCTGTGTGTCCCCGCCAACAGATCTAGGCCCCGGGCCGAGGTGGTCCGCTGCTAACCCCCAACCAACCTCCAGGTGGGCGCTGCTAATGAGCCCCAGTTGTAGCTCCGGCGTGGGCCTCTTATTCCCAGGGTTGGAGGGGGCCAAAGGGGGTGTAGGGGGTCTAAGGCTGGGTCAGTACCAGGCAGGGGGCTTGGGATGAGACAAGGAGGAGAGACTGAGAAAAGGGAGTTAAGAATCACACTTTTCAGACCTTATTAATGGTGAGTTTGTGTACGAGTGTGGGAAGATAGAGTGTGAGGGCCTTGAGGTTGCCACATGGTGCATTATAAGACACAAGTCCATTTTGTGGCCCTTGAATTGTCTTTATTGGAAGTGGGCACATAGTAGGTCACTTGTTTCCTTGCTAGTTGAATGGGCCAGGCGGTAGGTTCCCTTTCGCACTTTGCTTTTACAGTGGCACATATTCCAAAGTAAACAGCCCCTCCTCGGGCCGCGACGGGATTCACGTGAAAGAGAATGCAGTTGACTAATGGGAGTGTTTGTCTGATGCTGCCACTGTCTGCCTTTGTTTCCTAGCCTTTTGATGTGATTGATACACAGTGTTTTCAAAGACGCAAAGTGTCTCCTCAGCTATGTTTGGCCCAAAATAAAAGTTAAAGGGAGGGTACGCAATGAATCTACACATCAGAGGCTAAAGGAAGGGTGGTCTGTTGGGATTTAAGGGAGGGACTTTGATGATGGGATGGTGTGTACTATTACCATAAACACACTCCTTGTTTCAACCATTGCAGTCTACGAGCTCTGCTTGGATCTAAATGCATTTGATATCTTTGACTTCACTTCTTCTCCAAAACAATTGAAACCCTCTTGAGAAAACAAGACATATAGCGTGTGAGGTACAGTCCAGTTTTAGAAAAGGGCTCGAAAGTGCATGTGATCTCGCATTATGGGCTGCAGTTGCCATTTTTGATGGAAAATATTTTTTACAGTTAAAGTACCACTGATAGTCACACACACACTAGGTGTGGTGAAAGTACCCTATGCATTTGACCCATCCCCTTGTTCCACCCCCTGGTGAGGGGAGCAGTGAGCAGCAGCCGTGGCCGTGCTCGGGAATCATTTGGTGATTTAACCCCCAATTCCAACCCTTGTTACTGAGTGTCAAGCAGGGAGGCAATGGGTCCTATTTTTATAGTCTTTGGTATGACTCGGCCGGGCTTTGAACTCAAGACCTACCGATCTCAGGGCGGACACTCAAACCACAAGGCAGGTATTTTTGTATACATCGCTGAGTTGGAGAACAAGTAACAAACTAATAAAACATGGGTTGTACCAAAAAAAAGCTAGTGATCATACCTAGACTAACTGGCAGAGGTGTGGACTCGAGTCACATGACTTGGACTCGAGTCAGACTCGAGTCATGAATTTGATGACTTTAGACTCGACTTGACAAAATGTAAAAAGACTTGCAACTCGACTTAGACTTTAACATCAATGACTTGTGACTTCACTTGGACTTGAGCCTTTTGAATTGACATGACTTGACATGACTTGCTACTTTCCCCAAAACCCAAAGATGAAAAAGTTATTCGGGAGCGCTCCGTATTTTTCATTGTGTACTTGTCTATAAGCGTTGCGTGTGTCAGCTGGTGTGCTCTAGAGCACACCAGCTGTTGTACTGAGCTCAGTACAACAGCCAATCAAATTAGATCTACTTTGTTTTCATCACACAGCATTCATCCAATCAAATTGCAGGACAACCAACGAAGAAGACATGTCCAAACCACACGCCAGTGAACAAAAAATGATACCTAAAATAATTTCGTTTGGGTATAAAAATTACGAGGTGGTCAACACAAAACGGTTTGCAGTATGCAACACATGCGGTTCGAAAATTACTGATGGAGAGGCAACAACTTCCAACTTCGTCCGGCATTTGAAGTTGCACAAAGAACGGTAAGTTTTGAATGTAAGATAACGTTTATTGGCTAAGTAACGTGACTTTTATTTGCTGTGTAGTTAAATCAGTGAGGCTGTAAACTCACTGCTAACGTTATAACGTTATTGCAAACACGGGAATCTGTTGCAGTTCACTACCTTATTCATACTTTTTGTTCAGTGATTTTTTTTAAGCAGGGTTACGTTAGTCAATATATCACACGTAACGTTAGACGACGGTCAGCAGCACCGCGTATTTTAGCCACCTAAAAAAAGACAAAAATAGTAAAATAAAGGTAAAATAAATACTACGCCCCCATCGTGCACAAATGACTGACAGACTCTTGGCTAATTTGGTCTTTTGCAAATGCAATGCAGCATAGGGCCCTGACATATAAAAAGTACAACTTTTTTGTTATGTTCACGTATATGTCATGTTTTTTCAATGTTAACACTTTTGTACAAATAAGTACATTTGCACTTTATTTTTTAATGTGTTTGTTCTGTAAAGGAATGAGTTAATGTTTAAAATGACTGGTTAATAGTGCTATTATAAAGTGCAATGTCAGCACAATTTTCTTTCCTGCAATTTAAAATGCACTTGTTTTAATGAATAAATACAGCGTTTGAAAAGCATACACAATCTGTGTTAATATATTAGTCTGTGGTTAAAAGGACTTGAAAGGACTCGAAACTCAAAATGCAGGACTTAGGACTTGACTTGAGACTTTCCAGTCTTGACTTTGGACTTGACTCGGGGCTTGCCTGTCTTGACTCGGGACTTGACTCGGACTTGAGGGCAAAGACTTGAGACTTACTTGTGACTTGTAAAACAATGACTTGGTCCCACCTCTGCTAACTGGACCTTGTTCCAAAGGCTTGATACCGTGACAAAAATCACAAAAATCTGTGAAATTGATTCGTATGAGTACATCCACTAGACAAGCGATTTGAATGACCTCCCACCATTATCCGAAGCAAAGTTTGCCCTCGTTAACGAGTCCGTTTTTATACCTGTGAACATTTTCGGACTGCAAAGTCTCTAAGGGCTCTTGGACAAACCAATTGGAAGAGGCTGCAAGACATGCACATTTTACATCGGAGCGAGAAGACTGTCGTCATTTCAGAGGTATGTAGACAACACGGCCATTGTCACTTTTAAAATGACAATCTTCTCCAAAAAAAACCCCACAGATCACTTTAAGTCAAGTTGTTTTCCCCAAAATGCGGTACATTGTTTACAGCCCGCAGCTACCTTGGTTACCGCTATCTCTGGCAGCCTACTAAATGCTACTCGTGAAACAGTGGAATACAATGCTTCGATTCAAACTTACCAGTCTGAAAATGCCATGAACACACCAACATGTGTCCAGTGATGGAACAAAAAGTGACGTTTGCTCAACTGACGACTCTTTTCTGCTCTGCCCCCCTCTCCTGTGTAGAGAGGTTATTAGGTGACCACAGATGAAGCGCTAGCTGTTCAAAGTCGGGATCCGGGGTGGACCACTCATATTTACATCAGTTGATGACGTCTCTGCGCTGCTGACTTGTCGCCACTCAAGATGATCTCCTGCTGGCCCCACTATGGACTAAACTCTCACACTATTAACTAGATCCACTCAACGTCGTTTGTAGCCCATTGGGTTGAGTTTTTTCTTGCCCTGATGTGGGATCTGAGCCGAGGATGTCGTTGTGGCTTGTGCAGCCCTTTGAGACACTAGTGATTAAGGGCTATATAAATAAACTTTGATTGATTGATTGATTGAACTCACAGCTGCTATCCAGACCGTTTGGCTTCTTTAAAGGGGAACATTATCACAATTTCAGAAGGGTTAAAACCATTAAAAATCAGTTCCCAGTGGCCTATTTTATTTTTCGAAGTTTTTTTCAAAATTTTACCCATCACGCAATATCCCTAAAAAAAGCTTCAAAGTGCCTGATTTTAACCATCGTTATATACACCCGTCCATTTTCCTGTGACGTCACACAGTGATGCCAATACAAACAAACAGCAAGGTATAGCGACATTAGCTCGGATTCAGACTCGGATTTCAGCGGCTTAACACTGTCTGATAAGATAATTACTAACAACTATGAACTAGGTTTACAGCATATGAAATACATTTGGCAACAACATGCACTTTGAAAGTGCAGACAGCCCATTTCAGGCGCGCTAAGAACATATATTTTTTCCACGATTTCAGCACTCAGGTTAACCATACCTAAATAGACACAAAATACTGCATTACACAAGACTACCCGAATGTACTCAAATGATTGAAAAAAAAAAAAAAAGTTTTTAAGCTAAATTATTGGTAAACACAGGTTATGTATAATAATTTACGTAAAACCGCGAGTAATGAATAAAGTTTTCATCAATTAATATATTCTGTAGACATACCCTCATCCGGTCTCTTTTCCTGAAAGCTGATCTGTCCAGTTTTGGAGTTGATGTCAGGAGGCCAGGGAAGCTAGGGTCGATATTCTTCTCTTGATCATCTTCGGTGGCATAAGGGACGGTGTGAGCCAAGACATCCAGGGGGTTTAGCTCGCTCGTCTGCGGGAACAAACTGCCGCCATTGCTTGCCGTGCTACCAAGGTCCGTTGTCCCTGAATAGCTCACACACTCCGGCAGATTCAATGGGGGTCTGGCGGCAGATTTCTTTGACTTTATCGTTGGAAATGCATCTGCTTTGAGTGTCGCAGGATATCCACACATTCTTGCCATCCTTGTCGTAGCATAGCTTTCGTCGGTAAAGTGTGCCGAACAAACAACTGACCATTTCGTCGGCTTTCCCCACAGCCTCGTATTTTGAACAAATTTCGTCCAATTTCTTGCCACTTTCGCATCTTTGGGCCACTGGTGCAACTTGAATCCGTCCCTGTTCGTGTTGTTACGCCCTCCGACAACACACCGACGAAAGTGAGAAAATGGCGGATTGCTTCCCGATGTGACGTCACAACGTGACGTCATCGCTCCGAGAGCGAATAATAGAAAGGCGTTTAATTCGCCAAAATTCACCCATTTAGAGTTCGGAAATCGGTTAAAAAAATATATGGTCTTTTTTCTGCAACATCAAGGTATATATTGACGCTTACATAAGTCTGGTGATAATGTTCGCCTTTAACTCACGGATCCTAGGTCGTTGGCTTTGCTTACACGTTGGAAATGAGAAATATCTCATGCCGTCATTGTTTTCCCCTGTGAACGATTGTGGCAGATAATAACGCAGCAAGTTTGCACCATGTTTTAAACTTGTTAAAAAAACAAAAACACTACAAGCAGTCAGCGTAAACACCCTTAAGATACCCGTAAAGCCCACAATGCATTGCGTTTTTTTAAATTTGCTATGTCACCCTTTTTAAGCCTCATTGTGGGCCTAGTTTACCATTTTTTGAAAAAATATGATTCAAGCGGTAAAAAATGGATGGACGGATGGATATTTTAAAAAACAAATTGTAAATATGAAAGGAAAAATTCATCCCCATTGTATCATGAAGTGGCGTTTATGTGGAAAATGTATACCAAAGACTGAAATAATTATATGCTGTTTTTTTAATCTCCTTTGGGGAGACACAGTTGGGCTGCATGAGTTGATGTCCTGTGGTGCTGGTCAGTTAGACTGGATTGCCCTGCGTCATGGGTTCAAGGCAACGCCATAAAGGACTTTTTTGTTAGCCGTGAGTGGGGGTCATCTCCCTCCTTCACTGACCAATGAACATTCATGATCTCCACCTTTCTTATGATTTGGTTTAGCCAACGCAAACAAAGGTATAAAGCCTTGAATTATTCAGGAAAATGAATAAAGGATTAATTTGCATTGATTTGGGAACAAAAGGTGTCATTTTCTGTCCAGAAAAATAAAGGCAAAGCATTTCTTCCAGAAACAAAACTGAACAAAAAAATCTATTATTATGGCGATCAGGGTGGAAAATCACTTAAAGTTGTGCTTTGTGCGATTTTAGTTATCCGTTGAATTTTTCACTTGATCTGCAGACACAGAGTCAATGCTAGCTTTGTGTGTAGCTACCGTATAATTGAAATAAAAGGATCAGAGTAAATTTCAATAATTTGACCAGTGAATGTTGAGAGAGACTGCTATAAATCACAACTGACTGAGGATGGTAATGCAGTGACAGATGTCTGTGTTTGTCTGTTTGACTTATTCAGCACACTCTGTGAAAAGAATCGTGTTCCCTTTTATCTGTTTAGTTAGGCTGAAATGACTGGCCAAAGGGGATTTGCTGCTCTATTTTACTTAACTTCTGTTGGACGGTGGACCAAGGATGGGCTTTGGACACATTTCATTAATTGTTCATTAAAAGTAATCAGTTATTGGTGACTTGTCCAGGGTGTACCCCGCCTTCCGCCCGATTGTAGCTGAGATAGGCTCCAGCGCCCCCCGCGACCCCGAAGGGAATAAGAAAATGAAGACGGACGGAGGGTTATTTTTGTTTTAAAAATGTTTAAGGTGCACAGACTAGAAAAGTCTAGTATGTAGATGTAAACACAGTAGTAGACAAGCTAACTTTGCTAGCCTGAATGTTAACTTTGCCAACCTAAATGCTAACTTTGCTAGCCTGGGTGAACTTCCTCAATTCAATTTCCAGTAACATGTCCTAAAAAATGGGAATATACTTGTATGATTGTTCTGAACTTCTGTTTCAATACCAGTAATGTACTGAGTGTAATATTGCTTCCCAAAGAAGTTGTACCATATATAGCAGACATGGGCAATTATTTTGACTCAGGGGCCCACACAGAGAGAAAAAAATTTTTGTTTCGGGGCCGGTGTGTATATGTGCGCATAATAAATAAATAAATAAATATATATATATATATATATATATATATATATACATATATATACATACACACACATATATTTATTTTTACACATTTGAATATATTAATATGATATGTATATATATATATATATATATATATATATATTTATACACACATATATGTATATATGTGTATATATAGACACATATATGTATTCATGTATATACTTACACACATATATGTATATAATTTAATGGCAGCAACACATTGCAAAAAAGTTGTCACGGGGGCATTTTTACCACTGTGTTACATGGTCTTTCCTTTTAACAACACTCAGTAAATGTTTAGGAACTGAGGAGACCAATTTTTGAAGCTTTTCTGGTGGAATTCTTTCCCATTCTTGCTTGATGTCAGAGGTGGGTAAAGTAGCCAGAAATTGCACTCAAGTAAGAGTACTGTTACTTTAAAGATGTATTACTCAAGTAAAAGTAAGGAGTAGTCACCCAAATATTTATTTGAGTAAAAGTAAAAAGTATGTTGTGAAAAAACTACTCAAGTACTGAGTAAATGATGAGTAACAATGACGGCAACAAATAATGCACAAAAACATAAAAATAGCAATGAGCAAATTGAGAGCCAGGAATATCTCTTAAGCAACTAAAACTTAGACTTAGACTTAGATTTAGACTCCCTTTTTATTGTCATTCAAATTTGAACTTTACAGTACAGATAAGAACGAAATTTCGTAGCATTAGCTCATGGTAGTGCAGGATTAAAATGCAATAAGGTGCAGATATAAATAAATAAATAGGTTACTGTACAGATAAATGTATTGCACTTTTTCTTATGCATCCGCGTTTATGTATGTATGTTATATTGTCTTTTTTATTCCAGCGAGTTAATCCATTTTGGGGGGGTAATTATGATGCGTTCAAGAGCAAACAATAATATACAGGTAAAAGCCAGTAAATTAGAATATTTTGAAAAACTTGATTTATTTCAGTAATTGCATTCAAAAGGTGTAACTTGTACATTATATTTATTCATTGCACACAGACTGATGCATTCAAATGTTTATTTCATTTAATTTTGATGATTTGAAGTGGCAACAAATGAAAATCCAAAATTCCGTGTGTCACAAAATTAGAATATTACTTAAGGCTAATACAAAAAAGGGATTTTTAGAAATGTTGGCCAACTGAAAAGTATGAAAATGAAAAATATGAGCATGTACAATACTCAATACTTGGTTGGAGCTCCTTTTGCCTCAATTACTGCGTTAATGCGGCGTGGCATGGAGTCGATGAGTTTCTGGCACTGCTCAGGTGTTATGAGAGCCCAGGTTGCTCTGATAGTGGCCTTCAACTCTTCTGCGTTTTGGGGTCTGGCATTCTGCATCTTCCTTTTCACAATACCCCACAGATTTTCTATGGGGCTAAGGTCAGGGGAGTTGGCGGGCCAATTTAGAACAGAAATACCATGGTCCGTAAACCAGGCACGGGTAGATTTTGCGCTGTGTGCAGGCGCCAAGTCCTGTTGGAACTTGAAATCTCCATCTCCATAGAGCAGGTCAGCAGCAGGAAGCATGAAGTGCTCTAAAACTTGCTGGTAGACGGCTGCGTTGACCCTGGATCTCAGGAAACAGAGTGGACCGACACCAGCAGATGACATGGCAACCCAAACCATCACTGATGGTGGAAACTTTACACTAGACTTCAGGCAACGTGGATCCTGTGCCTCTCCTGTCTTCCTCCAGACTCTGGGACCTCGAATTCCAAAGGAAATGCAAAATTTGCATGGTTGGGTGATGGTTTGGGGTGCCATGTCATCTGCTGGTGTCGGTCCACTCTGTTTCCTGAGATCCAGGGTCAACGCAGCCGTCTACCAGCAAGTTTTAGAGCACTTCATGCTTCCTGCTGCTGACCTGCTCTATGGAGATGGAGATTTCAAGTTCCAACAGGACTTGGCGCCTGCACACAGCGCAAAATCTACCCGTGCCTGGTTTACGGACCATGGTATTTCTGTTCTAAATTGGCCCGCCAACTCGCCTGACCTTAGCCCCATAGAAAATCTGTGGGGTATTGTGAAAAGGAAGATGCAGAATGCCAGACCCCAAAACGCAGAAGAGTTGAAGGCCACTATCAGAGCAACCTGGGCTCTCATAACACCTGAGCAGTGCCAGAAACTCATCGACTCCATGCCACGCCGCATTAACGCAGTAATTGAGGCAAAAGGAGCTCCAACCAAGTATTGAGTATTGTACATGCTCATATTTTTCATTTTCATACTTTTCAGTTGGCCAACATTTCTAAAAATCCCTTTTTTGTATTAGCCTTAAGTAATATTCTAATTTTGTGACACACGGAATTTTGGATTTTCATTTGTTGCCACTTCAAATCATCAAAATTAAATGAAATAAACATTTGAATGCATCAGTCTGTGTGCAATGAATAAATATAATGTACAAGTTACACCTTTTGAATGCAATTACTGAAATAAATCAAGTTTTTCAAAATATTCTAATTTACTGGCTTTTACCTGTATATATAATAATGATACATTAACATAAAAAAAATTAAGGCAAATTGAGCCACAATAACTTAACAGCACCATAGGCTCAGTAGCCAGAGATTACGAATAAAAATAAAAAGTTAGCCTTTACGCAAACCATAAACTGATAGGTGTGGGCTGCATCTGGGAACACACTGATTGGTGTTTCTATGCATGCGTGTGTGTGCGTGTGTGTGCGTGCGACTGTGCGTGTGTGTGTGTGTGTGTGTTTGTGTGTGTGTGTGTGTGTGTGTGTGTGTGTGTGTGTCTATGAGGCTGCAGTACGTTAATAAATGTCCCCACACGATGTACATTTGACAGTGATTCATAGTAGGGAAGCTAACATCAGCCAAAATATCTACTAACGTTACTTACCGCAATGTGCTTCCTCAAATTTGACGTTGAGTTCATGTAAGCTTAAGTTTGTTAATCATGTGACCGCCTGGCTGTTTGATTGGTGAAACGGAGTCAAACGTCACCAGTGACTGTATTTAATTGGTGAAACGCAGGCATGCGATAGATCCTACTTTGAAGGTCCGTCTGACAGACCAAAACAAACAAAGCGTGCATTAACAGATCGATAAAAATCAGTAGCGAGTAGCGAGCTGAATGTAGATAATGAATGTTTCTTCTCTATAAATATACTCAAGGAAAAGTAAAAGGTATATATGTGATCAATAATAATTAGGACTGTCAACCAGTTTATATATATATATGTATTTATATATATATATATTTATATATATATACACACATATATATATATATATATATTTATATATATATATATATTTATATATATACATATGTGTATATATATATATATATATATATATATATATATATATATATATATATATATATATATAAACTGGTTGACAGTCCTAATTATTATTGATCATCCTGGCAACCGAGCCTATACCTAATTTGCAAGCAGAACAGTAGCAAAAACTGTTGTATGTTGGCCTTAAATCTATTTTGAAATTTGTTTTCAGTCTTTTTGATCTTTCGTATTTTCATGGCCCACCCTCTGTTTTAAATCCAGGAGCTTGTAAGCACGAGGTTGAGGGAGTGGGATGCTGCGAGGGGGAAGCCCTGCCCATCCCTTCTTGTAAAGTGACCATGAGGGCCATATCTGTCGCAGCACATTCCACTGTACATGAGCTATAATATGAAGGAATTGAGTGAGGGGATGTGCCTGAGCCACAAGTGTGGAGCTCAAAGGGCTGCTGAAATGCTGTGATGTAATTTTGTTGACAGTCTCTCATGTCCATTAGCCTGAATGTGTCGTGCACCCCCTCCCTTGCACACCCCCATTCAGGCAGTGGACTGCTGTGTCTTTTCAGGGGGGCTGGATCTGAAGTCATCTGAAAAGGCCTCTTCTCTATGCTCATTGTGCTCATTGTCTCTGTAAGCCTGTTATTAGAGGGGGCATCAAGTTACCGCACACTTCCGATGAGAACCTTTACCTTTACAGTTAGGGGTCGGGGACGGGGAGGATGTTTCTGCGCCAGACATCTGTGTGTATTAATCAGATCCATTTTTGATGGACAATTCATTCGTTTCACCGAACCATTTGGTGTTTTAATTACTGTTCAAATTGGTTAAAACTGGCATTTTACGCTTGATTTACTTTCTGGTCTTTGTTCTATAGCGGTAAACTTACCACTAGGGCTGTGAATCTTTGGGTGGGGGTAATGATTCGATTCATAATCGATTTTTTTTTTCAATTCAACAAGATTCTCGATTCAAAAACGATATTTTCCAGATTCAAAAGGATTCTCTATTCATTCAATACATAGGATTTCAGCAGGATCTACCCCAGTCTGCTGACATGCAAGCAGAGTAGTCGATTTTTGTAAAAAGCTCTTATAAGCTTTTATATTTTTTATCAACTGATTGCAATAATGTAAATTTGTTTTAACTATTAAATGAACCAAAAATATGACTTATTTTATCTTTGTGAAATTATTGGACACAGTGTGTTGTCAAGTTTATGAGATGCGATGCAAGTGTAAGCCACTGTGACACTATTGTTCTTTTTTTTATTTTATAAATGTCTAATGATAATGTCAATGAGGGATTTTTAATCACTGCTATGTTGAAATTGTAACTAATATTGATACTGTTGTTGATAATATTCATTTTTGTTTCACTACATTTGGTTTGTTCTGTGTCGTGTTTGTGTCTCCTCTCAATTGCTCTGTTTATTGCAGTTCTGAGTGTTGCTGGGTCGAGTTTGGTTTTGGAATTGGATTGCATTATTATGGTGTTGCTGTGTATTGTTTTGTTGGATTGATTAATAAAAAAAACATTTTTATTTTATTTTTTTTTTTAATAAATAAATTACAAAAAAAAAAAAATCGATTTTTTAAAAATGAAAACTGATTCTGAATTGCACAACGTGAGAATCGCGATTCGAATTCGAATCGATTTTTTCCCACACCCCTACTTACCACATTTAATTATTATACAGTTTTATAAATGTATGTGACACTTTCTGCATGTTACGGTTCATCCATCCATCCATCCATTTTCTACCGCTTGTCCCTTTTGGGGTCGCAGGGAGTCGCTGGAGCCTATCTCAGCTGCGTTCGGGCGGAAGGCGGGGTACACCCTGCACAAGTCGCCACATCATCGCAGGGCCAAAACAGATAGACAGACAACATTCACACTCACATTCACACTAGGGCCAATTTAGTGTTGCCAATCAACTTATCCCCAGGTGCATGTTTTTCATACTTAATTAAAATTTGGGATTATCATCATCAACAAAAAAAATGAATCAAAATTCCCTTTTGATATTTGTTATTTTTTATATACACAATTGATTGAATTGTGGGTATCAAGGAGCAGTATCAATAGTTTAAATACATTTTATTTAGCCTCTATATTAATGATTTGCCCACTGTTTGTCCTGAAGCCGAATGCTTAATGTATGCAGACCGCACGGTTTTCTTCGTTCATGGTCACACCAAAGACATTGTTGCTGCTAAACTCACTCAAACAATGTCCAACTTGGTTGCAGGAGAGCTGTCTGCAGCTAAACCTTTCTAAAACTGTAGGCATGTATGTAACTAAAACAAACAAAAACATTATCTGACCCCGACATACATATTAATGGAGAAAGAATACAAATTGTCAGCCAATATAAATAACACTAAAATTGGCCCTAGTGTGTGAATGTGAGTGTGAATGTTGTCTGTCTATCTGTGTTGGCCCTGCGATGAGGTGGCGACTTGTCCAGGGTGTACCCTGCCTTCCGCCCGATTGTAGCTGAGATAGGCTCAAGCGCCCCCCCACAACCCCAAAAAGGGGAATAAGCGGTAGAAAATGGATGGATGGATGGATTTTCAGCCATTTCAACTATTGCCTTACCAGCTGGTCTCAGGCTGGTCAGAGTTAAAAAAAAAAAAAACATTGGAAATCTTGTACAAACAATCAATTAAGGTTATGGATAACAAACTTAGGCACTATCATCATTGTGCCATTCTAAAAAAACTACAGTATTTTTAACTGGGGCAGTCTTCACACATTTGCTGACTAAGGCCATGTCTCCACTAAGTCGTTTAACCCCTTAAACGAATAATTATTTAGCCTAAGCCCCGTTTCAGCCACACTAACCAACGTTTAAGGTCCCCCTCCTCGGACAATTTTTTACACGGGTAAGTCAGCCGTGTAATTCTTGAATCTCCTGACTCTATGCTTTGTATAGACTCATTGTGTTAAGAATTGATCAAGGGTGTGACCCCGGGATGCAGAGACAGGAGGCAAGGTTGAATAACAAAAAGGGAAAAATTTGATAAGTCCAAAAAGGGGTAACAAAAGGCGATGGGGCAGAAGTACCCACATCATGTAATACTAACAAAACAGGTTCCTCAGTGGTCGGCGGGGAAAAAGCCAGGGCGCACTAAGCACAGCATAAAGTCCTCTTTAAATCAAGGAGGCTAGGAAACAAACACAAAGAGGTTAAGATTAACAGGACTAAGAAAAGGCAACCTACCAAGAGTGACGAGGCGAAGCAGGCACATGCACGTGCGGGGTTCAGGAAACAATAACCAGCAAGGTCAAGCTGTGAGTGACGAGCCTAAATACTGACGAGCTAATTGTGAGCATGTGCCCCTCACCGAGGACGAATCACTAAAAAACACAAGTGCAGACAAGGAAAAACACAACACATTGATAGTTTACAGAGTGAGTTCGGAGAGGAAGTGATGCCAGAAAGACCTCGCCCACACAGGAAGTGACGTCAGAAAGAACGCGCCACAGCCAGCTTCATAATAAAGCGGTTTTGTAGCTCGGAGCTAACCACTGGGAATATGAAAGCGAGTCATCCAGACATGCCCGTGTTTCTCCTTCTTCTACACGTACAGACGCTTGTGGAAATCACACATGAATACCTTAAGAGAAAGCAATTGCAGCTATTTGGGGTACAACACTTCTCAGACGGTTAAAGAACTTTCCAATGTCCGGCCGGGTCAGCTGTGATGCTGCTTAACGAAAAACTTTGTTCATTTGTCGAAGGAGAGTCAACGAGAATGCGAGCTCCCGTGGATGTGATAAAAAAGATAGCGTATGCTTTGTATTACCTGTCCGTCGAGGAAAACAACGAATGCATTTGGACTGGCACAAAGACTGTATCAGTTATTGTCCGCCATTTATGTCGCCGAGTCAACGTCTAGGTCCAGAGTATTTAAAGTCACCAAAAACGAATGGACAATGAAGGCGAAGGCAAAAGAGTTAACTTATCCCAATAAACATCTGTTCAGTATTTTAACATAGAAGTGTTTGATTGTGAAGCATTAAAAGCCACAAAATGCAACGGGTCCATCAGACCCACAAACGCTGGCTGAGTAACAACAATATGAACGTTGCACGGAAAGTTTCTCTGCCAGTTTCCGCATCCCACAGGGATTCTTCTTTTGTGTTTCTGCACCTGCGGTTCCCACACAAGGTTGCAACATTGTTTGTCAACACTGTCTGCTCTCATTTTCTCGCACATTTGACCCTCTGATGTTCTGTGTACCTACACTCTGTCCTCCTCCTGTCTAGGCCTGCTGTGTGTGTGTGTGTGTGTGTGTGTGTGTGTGTGTGTGGTACATCTTATACGTAATTTTATATGTAATATAAATGTGTAGGGGGGGTGTATGGTGTGTGGTCATTAAATATGTATTCTGATATATGTTCTTCACAGAAAATGAGCCAAAGTTAGTGAGTCTCAGTTTGAAAAATGTATTAATTGTATCAATTTTCTTTTAATAAAAAATGAAAACGGGTCCCACAGACCCAAACACCACACAAGGGTTAAATTGTAATTTTACTGCCTTTTTTACATCATGGCCAGGGGACTACAGATGAAAACTAGCCTTCTGGCTAATTCTGGCTTTTTTAAGAAATTGCATTGTCCCCTTAGAAATAAACTAATCTAATCTAATTTATGTTAAACTATATTTAATCAAAATGTCTGCAGCAGCATTAATAACAAGTATTGCACATAGTGACATGAACTAGAAAGTAATGAACACAAAAACATGCAAATAGTAGGTCAAGGTTATTTGAGTGATCACCACAGTTTCAGTTTCAGCATTTGAGTCACACACATTTAAATGACATTAAAAATGGGGGCGTAATGTTTAAAATCCACATGCAGACTAGCATCCGAACAACAATTAAGAACAACTTAACAAGCATTTTTATAAGTGGGCTGATTACATTAGCCTTGTAGTTACTAAACAGCTCGCCGACATTTATCTGAGAATCGAGTTAAGGGTTCCACCAATTTGCCGAATTTGATTTAGCGTTTTTTTTCTTTTTTTCTTTTTTAGTGCTTTGTGTTTACCTAATCTCTGGCATTCACGCAGACACCAGTGGAAATGTCCAAATGCGTCACTGCACAACTTTAAAGGCCTTTCCCATGTATTGCAGCCTAGTGACCCATTCTAAATAACCTATATCATTGGGGATGTGTGGTTTATAAAGGAGTCCATTGGAGCCCATGTTTGAAAGGGCTTTTTTTGGGGGGCTGGAAGCTTGGAAGAAAAGTGCAAAGAGGAGGATAAAGGAAAAGTATAGGAGATGTCAGGACGCCTTTGGAAGGAAAACAAACTGCAGAGCCCAATGTGAGTTGACTTAATCTGATTAGGCTAACCTCATCAACAGCCCACTTAAAAAGGAGAAGAAAGACTTGAATCGGGGCGAGGAGCAAGAGAAAGGGCGCTCTCTTTCTGTGTTCAGAAAGCCAAAAGGGGCTGTGTGAATACACCACATTGTACTGGACATGCTGGTCTGCAGATGGCAAAATGACAACAAGCCGTTTGAAAAGTGAGGCAAATATAATTGATCATAGAGTCTCCTTGCAGATATGAAAACAGCTGAGAGAGTAATGAAATTAAAGAAGGATAACGTGTGCGGGAATTAGCATTTGTGGTGCAAGCGTCCATGTTCACTGCAATATTTCGACTCTCATTCACTCAAATAGGATCTTTTATCAAGCACTTGGGGTTCACATTGAACTTACGTCAAATTATGAAATCACTGTTCTCATAAATGTCAGCTGCATGCCTCATCCAAAACTGAACAAATACATCCATCCATCCATTTTCTACCGCTTGTCCCTTTTGGGGTAGCGGGGGGTGCAATTTCGAATCTCAAAAGAAAAAATTCCCTTGATCTTGATTTTTTGTTTACAGCCCATATAAGTTAAAGTTAAATCAGACTCAGAATCAGAATCAGAATCAGAATCAGAAATACTTTATTAATCCCCGAGGGGAAATCTAAATTTTCAGCACAATCCCATTCAAGATCAGACAAACATTGCAGGGAGACAGAACAGGCTCAAACATTACAGGGAGACAGAACAGGATTGCTGACGGGTTTGCCAACTTCCGGTGCCCCTTTCAAAAAAGGTGAGATATAGGTAAACAATGGAGGGGTGAGAGAAAAAAAAATCGGTCTAAGCCTGGGCCCCTGGAGAGGGCGTCCAGACTGAGGCCAAGGGAAAAAACAACTCATAGCCATAGCACACATCCCTCTTACATGTGTGTAAGAGGGAAACATCAAAGGAAACAAAGGACATTAAACACATTAAAAGAGCAGAGCTGATGCAACCAGCCACTTCTACATACAGCTATGAATAAAAAGTAAAATAAAAATATACACTGTGGTGGCCTCTGCGGTGTTCCACGCCATCGTCTGCTAGAGTGGAGGGAGCATGGCCAGAAACAGGAGAAGACCCAACAAAGCAACCAAGAGAGCCGACTCCACTCTCGGCCGCCCACCAACCCTCGGCCAGTGTCCAGTCCGCATGGATCAGCGAGGATACGTCCAAGAAGACCGAGGTGTCCGATACCTGCTCATTCAGCCAAGACACTGTGAAGCCTGTCCGTCCCGGCGCTCAGCGCCAGCTCCGCAGCCTTGTCTCTTCATCCGCATCTCCTCCAGTCTCTCCAAACGGAGTCTGGTGTGGCAGAGACCCAGCAGCTGGTCTCCTTGGCCAAAAGGCTCCCGGGAGGCAGATCCAGAAGTTCACAAAAAAGCACCGTAGAAGTCACAAAAGTGCCACCCCTTGTCACACTGTCCCAAAGGGTCCCGAACCAAAAAAGTACCAATGATTGTCACACACACACTAGATGTGGTGAAATTTGCCCTCTGCATAGGTAGGTAGGTAGATAGGTCGTTATTGTCACTGCACAAGTACAACGGAACTTTGTTTTCAGCACAAACCCGTTCAAGATTAGACACACAAACAGTGTACAGGGTTACGTAACAGGAACGCTGATGTGTCGCCACAAGGCGCCCCGTAAAAGATGGGAAAAAGGTAAACACTGGGGGAGGATGAGTAAAAAAATACAATCTAGACTTGGCTCCTAAGGAGGCCCAGTCTGGAGTGGGAAAAAAAATCCACAGCAAAGCACATATACATAGTACAACATCTCTAGACTTGCAACAGAGGGGAGGTTGGGGTCCATGGTGGCTGGCTGCAGCTCTTCAGGTGCTGCCCATCCGTCCATCACCTGTAAGGGATTCGTGTCAAGGGTGTTGGATGGCGGGTGGGGTATGTGTGTGCGGCGTATATTTTTGTGGATGCATGTGTGTGTGTCTCTATTCCGCGGCCTTGATGTCGTGCAGTCACTAGTCCAAAGTCAACGACAACAGGTGTGTGTCCATGAGAAACAAGAAGGGAGTTTGTTGTGTCTCCGCCGCACTGTCCTTCGGGAGAGTCTCGGAGCCTGGGAAACAATCCAAGTTGGAATGTTTTGTATGCGAGTGAAAATAAAGTTTGTTTTTCACTCTAAATTGTCTATGACTGATCCTCAAAATTCATCCTGTGGGGCAGACAGTCCGATGTTATCCAAATCGCAAGATTGTCCACAATTCTTCCCACATCCTCCAATCATTTGTGGCAGCTTTGGGGTACTTTGAAGACAACCAGCAACTTCCAATTTGTCGACAAACCAGAGCAACGCTTACTCCAATCAGCAGATGTCCTGTTGTCATAATTCCCAATAGGTAGATATCTTCACGTCCTCGACTGAAAGAGTCGCCAGCAGTGTTGGGTTAGTTACTGAAAACCAGTAACTAGTTACAGTTACTAGTTACTTTATTTCAAAAGTAACTCAGTTACTAACTCAGTTACTTACACCAAAAAGTAATGCGTTACTGTGAAAAGTAACTATTTAGTTACTTATTTTTTTCTCCTTTTTTTTTTTAAGGCTCCCATTAATGCCCTTTTAGCCTTCATTTCAGTACTGTTATTGCACTGGAGAATAATACAATGTGTTGATCAACTTGACATGCATTTGCATCACTGAACTCAGAAAGCAATGTGGTCTACATACAACACACAAAGACAAAGATATGTTTCAAAGGGCCAATTTATTTCAGGCCACAACAAATTGACAAAACTATTTGAAATAGCTGCAACATAACATACATAAGTAACAAACCGCATAATAACAACATAGCTGTAAAGCTGGCTTCACCCAAGGAAGGCACACATCACATACACAAAGCCTAGTCAGGCATTTCTTTCTCTCAAGGAATTGTGAAATAAAATCATGTATTCAGGAGATCAACACTGTAGTGAAGCCCAGAAGACTCTACACATTTCCCCAGTTTTAGTTTAGAGATAAGGTAAGATTGGCCTGGCCCACTAGGATCCCTCTTCATGTTTGTGAACTTTATAGTCTATACATTTAGAATGATGTGATAATCAAACACTCTAGAAGTCTAGAATGAAATAGTTTATAAGATAATTGACAGTGTGTACCTTCAATGATGAGCAGAGGCAGAGTTTGGAGTGTTTTCTTTAGCTCGCTTTCCATGTTTATGTACTCACTGTCCAGGTACTTGGAACATGTTTTCCGTGCCATTTGTTGTTTGACGCCGGTATCATGCTAATTAGCTGCCAGAAAACGGGTGACTCCACTGTAGAAATAGCCTGCATGTCTTCTAGCACATACGCTGCAATGGCTCTATCAATGTTGTCCTGGCTAGCATTGCCTCCGTTAAAATCCTTAGGTGGAGGTGAAGTGGCATCGGAGTCTGTGTCTCTCTTTACTAGCTTCGTCGAAGCATGTTGCTTATGTGGCGTGGCGAAGTTGGGAGAGTGGCCGTGCCAGCAATCTGAGGGTTACTGGTTCAATCCCCACCTTCTACCATCCTAGTCACGTCTGTTGTGTCCTTGAGCAAGACACTCCAACCTTGCTCCTGATGGGTCCTGGTTAGTGCCTTGCATGGCAGCTCCCGCCATCAGTGTGTGAATGTGTGTGTAAATGGGTGAATGTGGAAATAGTGTCAAAGCGCTTTGAGTTCCTGAAAAAGGTAGAAAAGCTATACAAGTATAACCCATTTACCATTTATGTAGCTGTTTCAGCAGATTTGAATTGCTGTTTTGGGCAGTATTCCCGGGTGCGGTCACTGCTGCTGCTCACTGCTCCCCTCACCTCCCAGGGGGTGATCAAGGGTGATGGGTCAAATGCAGAGAATAATTTCACCACACCTAGTGTGTGTGTGACAATCATTGGCACTTTAACTTTAAGTAGATGGGATCTTTGATCCAAGACACAACTTACATTTAACTAAAATGTTCTTTTCTTTGTGCTCAAAAAAAATAAATAAAGTGACAATGTCTCCATGTTAAGAAACTCGACTTCTGGCTTCGCCATGATGTCTTTTTAGTTGTTATGAGAGTAGCGTATGTGTGTGTGTGTGTGTGTGTGTGTGTGTGTGTGTGTGGCCCTTTAAGATATGACAGCTTATGAGGTGAGTGACGTCAGTGAGTGAGTGGGCGAGAGAGGTGAGGGAGCGCAACAGTGCGTGCGTGCAGGTGCTCTAGCTTGGTAGATGGCTGCGTGCAAGACACCAATAAAGTCACAAAATTGCAACAAACCGCCGGCCTCGTCATTCACCCTCGAGTCCGGAGCTGTAAAGACCCACTGCCGGGTAAAGTGAAGGTTGTTAGCCCCGAAGTACATAGACCCTGGAGGAACGTCTCCCCTGCGCTCCGCTCCTCGGTCGAGGAAAGCACGCCTTTTCTTTTCCTTGTGAGACAGAAGGACGACACTTCTTCTGTTTCTAGCCGATACTACATTAAAAAATAACGTAAAATAACGCAGTAACGCATCACGTAGTAACGGTAACTGAGTTACTGAATATAAAAAATAACGCGTTAGATTACTAGTTACCGCCGAAACTAACGGCGTTACAGTAACGCGTTACTTAGTAACGCGTTAGTCCCAACACTGGTCGCCAGGCACGCGGCACTCCTTCTTCTCCCCAGAGTCCGTCGCGTGTCCAGCAACAACCACTCCGTCACGAAAAGCAGGTTCCCCCAAAACCAAGATCTCGTCAATTTCGTTGAGGCCAGTTATATAGTTCTAATGTTTAGATTTGGAGAGCAGTGCAAAAAGAGGCAACAAGAAAGTTAAGACAAGACAAGACAAAGAAGCAAGCAGGAGAGAAAAATTGGAAATTAAAGCGTGGAGGCATTGTGGAGATATTTATACAACAATCTTGTCTCCCTATCTACTTCCTCCAAACAGTTCGTTTGGAATGTGTACAATTAGTGATGTCACCATATAGGAACATTGTCAGTGGATTATTCATATATGGTATAAATCTACCCAAACTGCCTTGCACGTGTTCGCCATTTTTAGTTTATGAGCAACATCCTTAGTTTAGATGACAAGATGCCCAAAATACAACTTGAAGAACGAAAATGCTGTAGAAAGTGCCTGGCTAACTTTTTCATTTGGCGGCAATGTGCCTTTATTTGTGAAAAAGTCGCTCCGAGTGTGTGCAAAAAATGAGTCTACTTTACTCACAAACTTTCACAAAAAGATGGACTTTTGAAAAATTAATTTTAATGGTTGGTTCGGTGTCAAATATTTATGGCAATGGAGGAGATAATGAAACATTAAGTAGATTAGAAATGTGTGAATGATACGTTAGTAATGTCAGCTCGATTTGTTGTGTAGCTCGCTTAGCCTTCTACTGTAAGACAATAGCATCACCTTCCTCCGGCAAAACTAAGAATGATTTTCCTAAAAACTACTTTTAATTGGATCAGTGTCTACTGTGTTTGGTAATGGGCGAGTAAGTTATATAATCCGTTATTACCTTTGCCATGTCGCTCGTAGCTCACCTTATAGCCTCACTTTGTTTACGACTTGAAGCAGTCGTGCAGCACAGTTATTAACATGATATAGAACAGAAAAGCCTTTTAATGTCAATATTCGTATGTATATGACCAGGATCTAGCATTAAAAAGCTGGACTCGGCAGAAGTTTAACCTTAGCCAGCTATAGTTTCAGACCTGTACGTAAGCCGGGCTTCCTTCCTCGCTTTCGTCCGCCCACATCTTTGCCTCCTTCCTTGGTGCCAACAACAAAACACGGTGAGCCGCTGATCTCGCTATATCATCTGGGATGTTATGTTGTGGTTAGTCACTCAAAACAAATGATGGTCATAGTGCACATTAAAAGCAAGAGAGCTAAAACTACAAAACATTTCTGCCGGGCGCGGGCAAATGCTCACTCAGCGTGAGAGGGCGGATGAGGAGAGGTTCATTTGCATCCAACAACTCCGCCTCTCAAAAGCTCGACCCCTCAAAACAGTCCAATTTCATCATATAATGTGTTTTCAAAATAAAAACAAACTTTTAGATGACAAATAATGTATGAAAACAATACAAAAGATTGTAGCACTAACAACTACACTAGTTTTATGAATCAATGTAATGATAATGTACAGTATTTACCTTGGAGAGTGGACTTCTCCCATATTGCCTCTGAGCTGCTTCTCCATCAAACACACCATCAGTACCTTTCCACAGAGGTGGGACCAAGTCATTGTTTTGCAAGTCACAAGTAAGTCTCAAGTCTTTGCCCTCAAGTCCGAGTCAAGTCCCGAGTCAAGACAGGCAAGCCCCGAGTCAAGTCCAAAGTCAAGACTGGAAAGTCTCAAGTCAAGTCCTAAGTCCTGCATTTTGAGTTTCGAGTCCTTTCAAGTCCTTTTAACCACAGACTAATATATTAACACAGATTGTGTATGCCTTTCAAACGCTGTATTTATTTATTAAAACAAGTGCATTTTAAATTGCAGGAAAGAAAATTGTGCTGACATTGCACTTTATAATAGCACTATATTAACCAGTCATTTTAAACATTAACTCATTCCTTTACAGAACAAACACATTGAAAAATAAAGTGCAAATGTACTTATTTGTACAAAAGTGTTAACATTGAAAAAACATGACATATACGTGAACATAACAAAAAAGTTGTACTTTTTATATGTCAGGGCCCTATGCTGCATTGCATCTGCAAAAGACCAAATTAGCCAAGAGTCTGTCAGTCATTTGTGCACGATGGGGGCGTAGTATGATGCCACCATGGCTGAAAACTCGCTCCACTGGAGCACTGGAGGCAGGCACTGCCAAGACTCTCATGGCCACTCGGAACAGTGAAGGAAGAGTCTTCATGTTCAATGCCCAGAACAAAAAGGGGGAGAGAGTTGTTTTGGGTTGGTGCACTACTTGTAAGTGTATCTTGTGTTTTTTATGTTGATTTAATTAAAAAAAGAAAAGAAAAAAAAAAATTCTTGTGCGGCCCGGTGGTTGGGGACAACTGAGGTAAACAACCAACAGTATGTCAGAAAGCTAGCTAAAACGGTACACATATTCATAATATAGTATACATTTTAACTGACCTTTATTTTACTATTTTTGTCTTTTTTTAGGTGGCTAAAATACGCGGTGCTGCTGACCGCCGTCTAACGTTACGTGTGATATATTGACTAACGTAACCCTGCTTAAAAAAAATCACTGAACAAAAAGTATGAATAAGGTAGTGAACTGCAACAGATTCCCGTGTTTGCAATAACGTTATAACGTTAGCAGTGAGTTTACAGCCTCACTGATTTAACTACACAGCAAATAAAAGTCACGTTACTTAGCCAATAAACGTTATCTTACATTCAAAACTTACCGTTCTTTGTGCAACTTCAAATGCCGGACGAAGTTGGAAGTTGTTGCCTCTCCATCAGTAATTTTCGAACCGCATGTGTTGCATACTGCAAACCGTTTTGTGTTGACCACCTCGTAATTTTTATACCCAAACAAAATTATTTTAGGTATCATTTTTTGTTCACTGGCGTGTGGTTTGGACATGTCTTCTTCGTTGGTTGTCCTGCAATTTGATTGGATGAATGCTGTGTGATGAAAACAAAGTAGATCTAATTTGATTGGCTGTTGTACTGAGACCACACCAGCTGACACACGCAACGCTGATAGACAAGTACACAATGAAAAATACGGAGCGCTCCCGAATAACTTTTTCATCTTTGGGTTTTGGGGAAAGTAGCAAGTCATGTCAATTCAAAAGGCTCAAGTCCAAGTGAAGTCACAAGTCATTGATGTTAAAGTCTAAGTCGAGTTGCAAGTCTTTTTACATTTTGTCAAGTCGAGTCTAAAGTCATCAAATTCATGACTCGAGTCTGACTCGAGTCCAAGTCATGTGACTCGAGTCCACACCTCTGCCTTTCCATATTTTCATGTGTAAATGTCCGCCGTTATGATATTATATTAACATCTTCCACCTTCCGTTTATTTCGAAAATCCTCGAAAAGATTGTTGCACAGCAGCTAAATGAACACTGAGAGTCTAACAATCTCTGTGAACCCTTTCAATCCGGTTTCAGGGCAAATCACTCTACGGAGACAGCCCTCACAAAAATGACTAATGATCTATTGCTAACGATGGATTCTGATGCGTCATCTATGTTGCTGCTTCTTGTTCTTAGCGCTGATTTCGATACCGTCCATCATAATATTTTATTAGAGCGTATCAAAACACGTATTGGTATGTCAGACTTAGTCTTGTCTTGGTTTAACTCCTATCTTACTGACAGGATGCAGTGCGTCTCCCATAACAATGTGACCTCGGACTATGTTAAGGTAACGTGTGGAGTTCCCCAGGGTTCGGTTCTGGTATAGTGCCGACATGCTGCCCCTAGGTGACATCATACACAAATACGGTGTTAGCTTTCACTGTTATGTTGACGACACCCAACTCTACATGCCCCTAAAGCTGACCAACACGCCACATTGTAGTCAGCTGGAGGCGTGTCTTAGTGAAATTAAACAATGGATGTTCGCTAACTTTTTGCAACTCAACGACAAGAAAACGGTGGCCATGGATGAAGTGCTGGCTGTACAGAGTCGGGACCCGGGGTGGACCGCTCGCCTGTGCATCGGTTGGGAACATCTCTGCGCTGCTGACCCGTCTCCGCTCGGGATGGTCTCCTGCTGGCCCCACTATGAACTGGACTCTCACTATTATGTTGGATCCACTATGGACTGGACTTTCACAATATTATGTCAGACCCACTCGACGTCCATTGCATCCGGTTTCCCCTAGAGGGGGGGGGGTCACCCACATATGCGGTCCCACATATGCGCCCCATTGCCTGCCAGCAAGGGGCGTAGGTAGTCAGTTCAACCAGTCACCAAACACCTATGTATTTTAGTTCCTATAGAACTCAGTTTGGACCCTGCCTCAGAGTAGAGCTAATATGGTTTTAGTCCATAGTCCCGTATGTCGGAACACGACGAAAAACGGCCCGGGCACTAAAAAAATGATAGGAACGCCAAAAAGTCCCTACAGTTGGAAGCCGACTGAATGAGTACTCATTATTCACTTGAAAGAGCCTTTCAAAATATCTGATTGTTCGGCCACCGTATAGCAGCTGTTTACTGTGCATAATAACGTGTCACATTTCCAAAACTTTTTGGCGAGTTTGCGAGCGACGGGTTGAGTAGTCTGTCATAATCCATTATTTGTTACATCATATCTCTAAACTACGTTTTTATACGGGCTGATTTTGGACTGGTCTCTGGTCAAAATGGTCCTAGGGCTGTTCTTTTTAATCCAGGTCCAAGTGGATTCTACCACTTTATTCTGATGTAGAATTGATGTGACACCATGTGTAAACTTTTTTGTAAGATGCATTTTTTGTGCATGGCTCTTGTCACAACAGAGTAGGGTTGTACGGTATACCAGGATTAGTATAGTACTGCGATACTAATTAATCATATTAGGTACTATACCGCCTCTAAAAAGTACCGGTCCGGCACCTCCCGCCCCACCCGTCATCGTCACGTCGTGTCATTGTTGGTTTTACAAGCAGACACAGTGTGTAGACAAAAAAGGGAGAATGGACGCATTTTGGCTTAAAAACTAACGATAAAGGTGAAGTTATAACACTGAAACGCCCTCAGGAAGAGGTGCTTTAAAGAGGAACATTATCACCAGACCTATGTAAGCGTCAATATATACCTTGATGTTGCAGAAAAAAGACCATATTTTTTTTAAACCGATTTCCGAACTCTAAATGGGTGAATTTTGGCGAATTAAACGCCTTTCTATTATTCACTCTCGGGAAGCAATCCGCCATTTTCTCACTTTCGTCGGTGTGTTGTCGGAGGGTGTAACAACACGAACAGGGACGGATTCAAGTTGCACCAGTGGCCCAAAGATGCGAAAGTGGCAAGAAATTGGACGAAATTTGTTCAAAATACGAGGGTGTGGGGAAAGCCGACGAAATGGTCAGTCGTTTGTTCCGCACACTTTACCGACGAAAGCTATGCTACGACAGAGATGGCAAGAATGTGTGGATATCCTGCAACACTCAAAGCAGATGCTGATATCAACTCCAAAACTGGACAGATCAGCTTTCAGGAAAAGAGAGCTGATGAGGGTATGTCTACAGAATATATTAATTGATGAAAACTTTATTCATTACTCGCGGTTTTACGTAAATTATTATACATAAACTGTGTTTACCAATAATTTAGCTTAAACACATTTATTTGTTTCAATCATTCGAGTACATTCGGGTAGTCTTGTGTAATGCAGTATTTTGTGTCTATTTAGGTATGATTAACCTGAGTGCTGAAATCGTGGAAAAATATATGTTCTTAGCGCACCTGAAATGGGCTGTCTGCACTCTCAAAGTGCATGTTGTTGCCAAATGTATTTCATATGCTGTAAACCTAGTTCATAGTTGTTAGTTTCCTTTAATGCCAAACAAACACATACCAATCGTTGGTTAGAAGGCGATCGCCGAATTCGTCCTCGCTTTCTCCCGTGTCGCTGGCTGTCGTGTCGTTTTCGTCGGTTTCGCTTGCATACGGTTCAAACCGATATGGCTCAATAGCTTCAGTTTCTTCTTCAATTTCGTTTTCGCTACCTGCCTCCACACTACAACCATCCGTTTCAATACATGCGTAATCTGTTGAATCGCTTAAACCGCTGAAATCCGAGTCTGAATCCGAGCTAATGTCGCTATACCTTGCTGTTCAATCCGCCATGTTTGTTTGTATTGGCATCACTGTGTGACGTCACAGGAAAATGGACGGGTGTATATAACGATGGTTAAAATCAGGCACTTTGAAGCTTTTTTTAGGGATATTGCGTGATGAGTAAAATTTTGAAAAAAACTTTGAAAAATAAAATAAGCCACTGGGAACTGATTTTTAATGGTTTTAACCATTCTGAAATTGTGATAATGTTCCCCTTTAAGATATGGCTGGCTAGCTTGCAGCTAAAGCCCACCCACAGTCGGCAGTGTTTTAGCTACTTCTAAATCACTAATCCTCGCTTCCATGGCGACAAATAAAGTAAGTTTCTAACAAGTACCATCCCTGCAGGACGAGGAATAGCTAAACATGCTTCACTACAATAGTCACCGGCGTCACTGCTAATGATGCAGTTCATGAATGTAAACAAATGCCACGGGTAGATCTACACTTGACATCCACTGTATTGATACCAAGTACAGGAGCGTATCTAGTCGATACTACTATGATTACATCGATATACTATTATTTTTTTATATTATGTTTATAAACTCAGGAAATATGTGCCTGGACACATGAGGACTTTGAATATGACCAATGTATGATCCTGTTACTACTTGGTATCGGATTGATACCTAAATGCCTTTTCGAACATGTTGAAAAGAGAAACTGGAAATTGTGATGTATCATGTTGTATGCTTGCATGTTCGAAATAAACTCTAACTAACTAACTAACTAACTAACTAACTAACTAACTAACTAACTAACTAACTAACTAACTAAATTTGTGGTATCATCCAAAACTAATGTAAAGTATCCAAACAACAGAAGAACAAGTCATTATTACATTTTAACAGAAGTGTAGATAGAACATGTTAAAAGAGAAAGTAAGCAGATATTAACAGTAAATGAACAAGTAGATTAATAATTCATTTTCTACCACTTGTCCTTAATAATTTGGACAAAATAATAGAATGGAAAATGATACAATATGTTACTGCATACGTCAGCAGACCAAATTACTATCAGTGGCCAAGTGGTTAGAGTGTCCGCCCTGAGATCGGTGGGTTGTGAGTTCAAACCCCGGCTGAGTCATACCAAGGACTACAAAAAATGGGACACATTACCTCCCTGCTTGGCACTCAGCATCAAGGGTTGGAATTGGGGGTTGAATCACCAAATGATTCCCGAGTGCGGCCCACGCTGCAGCTCACTGCTCCCCTCACCTCCCAGGGGGTGAACAAGGGGATGGGTCAAATGAAGAGGACAAATTTCACCTCACCTAGAGTGTGTGTGACAATCATTGGTACTTTAACTTTAACTAAGAGACAATTTGTCTTGTATGTTCACTATTTTATTTAAAGGGGAACATTATCACAATTTCAGAATTGTTAAAACCATTAAAAATCAGTTCCCAGTGGCTTATTATATTTTTCGAAGTTTTTTTTTTAAATTTTACTCATCACGCAATATCCCTAAAAAAAGCTTCAAAGTGCCTGATTTTAACTATCGTTATATACACCCGTCCATTTTCCTGTGACGTCACATAGTGAAGCCAACACAAACAAACATGGCGGATTGAACAGCAAGCTATAGCGACATTAGCTCGGATTCAGACTAGGATTTCACCGATTTAAGCGATTCAACAGATTACGAATGTATTGAAACGGATGGTTATAGTGTGGAGGCAGGTAGCGAAAACGAAATTGATGAAGAAACTGAAGCTATTGAGCCATATCGGTTTGAACCGTATGCAAGCGAAACCGACGAAAGCGACACGACAGCCAGCGACACGGGAGAAAGCGAGGACGAATTTGGCGATCGCCTTCTAACCAACGATTGGTATGTGTTTGTTTGGCATTAAAGGAAACTAACAACTATGAACTAGGTTTACAGCATATGAAATACATTTGGCAACAACATGCACTTTGAGAGTGCAGACAGCCCAATTTTCATCAATTAATATATTCTGTAGACATATCCTCATCCGCGCTCTTTTCCTGAAAGCTGATCTGTCCAGTTTTGGAGTTGATGTCAGCAGGCCAGGGAAGCTAGGGTCGATATTCTTCTCTTGATCATCTTCAGTGGCATAAGGGACGGTGTGAGCCAAGACATCCAGGGGGTTTAGCTCGCTCGTCTGCGGGAACAAACTGCCGCCATTGCTTGCCGTGCTACCGAGGGTCCTTTGTCCCTGAATTGCTCACACACTCCGGCAGATTCAATGGGGGTCTGGCGGCAGATTTCTTTGACTTTATCGTTGGAAATGCATCTGCTTTGAGTGTCGCAGGATATCCACACATTCTTGCCATCTCTGTCGTAGCATAGCTTTCGTCTGTAAAGTGTGCGGAACAAACGTCCAATTTCTTGCCACTTTCGCATCTTTGGGCCACTGGTGCAACTTGAATCCGTCCCTGTTCGTGTTGTTACACCCTCCGACAACACACCGACGAGGCATGATGTCTCCAAGGTACGGAAAACAGTCGAAAAAACGGAAAATAACAGAGCTGATTTGACTCGGTGTTTGAGAAAATGGCGGATTGCTTCCCGATGTGACGCCACGTTGTGACGTTATCGCTCCGAGAGCGAATATTAGAAAGGCGTTTAATTCGCCAAAATTCACCCATTTAGAGTTCGGAAATCGGTTAAAAAAATATATGGTCTTTTTTCTGAAACATCAAGGTATATATTGACGCTTACATAGGTCTGGTGATAATGTTCCCCTTTAATTATCCAAACAACAGAAGAACAAGTCATTATTACATTTTAACAGAAGTGTGGATAGAACATGTTAAAAGAGAAAGTAAGCAGATATTAACAGTAAATGAACAAGTAGATTAATAATTCATTATCTACCACTTGTCCTTAATAATTTTGACAAAATAATAGAATGGAAAATGACACAATATGTTACTGCATATGTCAGCAGACCAAATTAGGATCCTTTGTCTGTTTACTTACTATCAGTGGCCTAATGGTTAGAGTGTCCGCCCTGAGATCGGTAGGTTGGGAGTTCAAACCCCGGCCGAGTCATACCAAAGACTACAAAAAATGGGACCCATTACCTCCCTGCTTGGCACTCAGCATCAAGGGTTGGAATTGGGGGTTGAATCACCAAATGATTCCCGAGCGCGGCCCACGCTGCAGCTCACTGCTCCCCTCATGGGTCAAATGCAGAGGACAAATTTCACCACACCTAGTGTGTGTGTGACAATCATTGGTACTTTAACTTAACTTTTTAACACACCCCAACACATAATTAAGCTCAATAAACCTTTCAACACACCTCGGGTGTGTGTGACAATAATTGGGACTTTAACTTTAACTTGAACTAAAAGACAATTTGTCTTGTATGTTCACTATTTTATTTAAGGACACACTTGCAATAAGAAACATATGTTTAATGTACCCTAAGATTTTTTGTTTAAAATAAAGCCAATAATGCACTTTTTTGTGGTCCCCAGAAAAGTACCGAAAAGTACCGAAAAGTACCGAAAAGTATTGAAATACATTTTGGTACCGAAATATTGGTATCGGGACAACACTACAACAGAGTATAACATGGTTTCTAATAAGCTTTCCTCAACAAGGAGACCTTTTCCTAACCGGTTTGATCACTTTGTCCGAGCAAGGATTCAAGCAAAGGCTGCTGGTCATTCCTTGCTGTAAACATCAGAGAGAACCTAATTGCCCAAACGACGGCAGCTAATACTCATTGAATTGACTCTCCTTCTACATTCTGCACATGGATTCCAAGAGGTACATGGGCTCATTGTGCTAAAAACAAATTAAGCAGACGGCAGTGAAAAGGAGCTGCTGAGCATTGAGCCGCACAGGACAACAGGCCACTGAAGTCTGCTAAATCTGCAAAC
Source organism: Nerophis lumbriciformis (assembly GCF_033978685.3). Classification (NCBI taxonomy): domain Eukaryota; kingdom Metazoa; phylum Chordata; class Actinopteri; order Syngnathiformes; family Syngnathidae; genus Nerophis; species Nerophis lumbriciformis. The sequence goes on from NC_084548.2 coordinate 19,976,446, forward strand.
ACTGCTTCTCCCCTCTTTTTTGGGAGCCTTTTCATCTCCTCCAGGCATCTCCTCCTGCAATTCTTTATAGCTCAAAAGACTAAGTCAAAAAGCAAGTACTTTTGCTTCTTTTCTGCTGAATGTTGCTGTGATTTCTATTCTCCGCATTCCTTCAGAAAGCCATGTCGGTATCAGCTTTAATGATGTTCTAATGACAGAGTCACTCAAAAAGTGTTCTTGTCCTTGAAGGGGAATTCCTCCGCTCTTTGTGGCCTTTGGTATGCAGGAGTGAAGAAGGGGAATTATCGGTGGATATGGTCCGACATAACAAAAGTTGCCCGACTTGTTCTGTCCGACTTCCCCTCGGGTTCAGCAGGTGCGACTCCCCCGTACAAAATTATTAAAGCCAAAGCCTATTACCTCCGATGCGGCGGTAGGCAATTGTGTAATCTTTGCAGAGCTCTGTAGAATTAGATCTGCATCATTTGGGCCGATCCAAAAGCAAATAAAGGCAGAGTGAGTCCAAGCACACACAGCTGGCCCTTGAGACTCTGGATCCCGGGTAAACAAGCGTCCAGCATGCCTCAGCACAGATCAGCCATGGGGGCAGATGAACCCCCCAACAATGGCTTATATAGTCTCCTTGAGCGGGGCTTAGCAAAATTTTATTACATTTGACTCGTTTCAATAGACTACCGACCAAAAGAGGATCATTGAATTTGTCATCAGTTTTAAGATTACGCAGACATCTATGCTGCCTCAGACTTGGTAATGCGCCTTTTGTTGGGGAATATCCCCTGATTTTACATGGAAATGTACTCTTTTAATTTAGAGTTACGGTTGCAAACGCACCAAAGCATGTCCAGCTGCCCAAACTTACAGGTGTACCTCTTTCATGTTTGTATGTTTTGTTCCATATTTCTATTGCATACTTTGCATAGGTATCTGATCCTTGCAATCACATGGGACAATGTAACATATATTTTCTATGCAAATATTATTGCAGGTGATACAGGTGTGCATTATTTTTGGCTTGGAGGCGAAATGATGTACTGTATGGATTTATTAGGTTTGAATTAATGACACATAATTTGCATGTATATTTGAAGTAGAAAATCCCAGGTGCATACAAACGGTTGACATATACATATATGTTTATACTGTGTATATTGTATATATATATGTATATATGTATATATATATATATATATATATATATATATATATATATATATATAAATATATATATATATATATATATATATATATATATACACATATATACTATGTGTATATGCATATATACATATATATTATATATACATATACAGTGTTGGGACTAACGCGTTACTAAGTAACGCGTTACTGTAACGCCGTTAGTTTCGGCGGTAACTAGTAATCTAACGCGTTATTTTTTATATTCAGTAACTCAGTTACCGTTACTACGTGATGCGTTACTGCGTTATTTTACGTTATTTTTTAATGTAGTATCGGCTAGAAACAGAAGAAGTGTCGTCCTTCTGTCTCACAAGGAAAAGAAAAGGCGTGCTTTCCTCGACCGAGGAGCGGAGCGCAGGGGAGACGTTCCTCCAGGGTCTATGTACTTCGGGGCTAACAACCTTCACTTTACCCGGCAGTGGGTCTTTACAGCTCCGGACTCGAGGGTGAATGACGAGGCCGGCGGTTTGTTGCAATTTTGTGACTTTATTGGTGTCTTGCACGCAGCCATCTACCAAGCTAGAGCACCTGCACGCACGCACTGTTGCGCTCCCTCACCTCTCTCGCCCACTCACTCACTGACGTCACTCACCTCATAAGCTGTCATATCTTAAAGGGCCACACACACACACACACACACACACACACACACACACATACGCTACTCTCATAACAACTAAAAAGACATCATGGCGAAGCCAGAAGTCGAGTTTCTTAACATGGAGACATTGTCACTTTATTTATTTTTTTTGAGCACAAAGAAAAGAACATTTTAGTTAAATGTAAGTTGTGTCTTGGATCAAAGATCCCATCTACTTAAAGTTAAAGTGCCAATGATTGTCACACACACACTAGGTGTGGTGAAATTATTCTCTGCATTTGACCCATCACCCTTGATCACCCCCTGGGAGGTGAGGGGAGCAGTGAGCAGCAGCAGTGACCGCACCCGGGAATACTGCCCAAAACAGCAATTCAAATCTGCTGAAACAGCTACATAAATGGTAAATGGGTTATACTTGTATAGCTTTTCTACCTTTTTCAGGAACTCAAAGCGCTTTGACACTATTTCCACATTCACCCATTTACACACACATTCACACACTGATGGCGGGAGCTGCCATGCAAGGCACTAACCAGGACCCATCAGGAGCAAGGTTGGAGTGTCTTGCTCAAGGACACAACAGACGTGACTAGGATGGTAGAAGGTGGGGATTGAACCAGTAACCCTCAGATTGCTGGCACGGCCACTCTCCCAACTTCGCCACGCCACATAAGCAACATGCTTCGACGAAGCTAGTAAAGAGAGACACAGACTCCGATGCCACTTCACCTCCACCTAAGGATTTTAACGGAGGCAATGCTAGCCAGGACAACATTGATAGAGCCATTGCAGCGTATGTGCTAGAAGACATGCAGGCTATTTCTACAGTGGAGTCACCCGTTTTCTGGCAGCTAATTAGCATGATACCGGCGTCAAACAACAAATGGCACGGAAAACATGTTCCAAGTACCTGGACAGTGAGTACATAAACATGGAAAGCGAGCTAAAGAAAACACTCCAAACTCTGCCTCTGCTCATCATTGAAGGTACACACTGTCAATTATCTTATAAACTATTTCATTCTAGACTTCTAGAGTGTTTGATTATCACATCATTCTAAATGTATAGACTATAAAGTTCACAAACATGAAGAGGGATCCTAGTGGGCCAGGCCAATCTTACCTTATCTCTAAACTAAAACTGGGGAAATGTGTAGAGTCTTCTGGGCTTCACTACAGTGTTGATCTCCTGAATACATGATTTTATTTCACAATTCCTTGAGAGAAAGAAATGCCTGACTAGGCTTTGTGTATGTGATGTGTGCCTTCCTTGGGTGAAGCCAGCTTTACAGCTATGTTGTTATTATGCGGTTTGTTACTTATGTATGTTATGTTGCAGCTATTTCAAATAGTTTTGTCAATTTGTTGTGGCCTGAAATAAATTGGCCCTTTGAAACATATCTTTGTCTTTGTGTGTTGTATGTAGACCACATTGCTTTCTGAGTTCAGTGATGCAAATGCATGTCAAGTTGATCAACACATTGTATTATTCTCCAGTGCAATAACAGTACTGAAATGAAGGCTAAAAGGGCATTAATGGGAGCCTTAAAAAAAAAAAGGAGAAAAAAATAAGTAACTAAATAGTTACTTTTCACAGTAACGCATTACTTTTTGGTGTAAGTAACTGAGTTAGTAACTGAGTTACTTTTGAAATAAAGTAACTAGTAACTGTAACTAGTTACTGGTTTTCAGTAACTAACCCAACACTGTACATATATATACTGTGTGTGTGTGTATATATACATAAGTATATATACA